>NW_027296088.1:0-578 GCF_016086655.4 Lepeophtheirus salmonis | reverse complement strand
TTAAAACACAAATTTTTTAAGAATTACTTTGTATTCACTGCTTGATTAAATTTGTAACAAAAGCATTGATAACTTATATTATATTTTAACTAGAGACAGTATCTGGTAATGGTGGAATTAGAAGTCAATTCACCGAAAAACTTTGATTTAATTAGATAAACATGTACAACACTGTTCATTTGTAAAATAACGAAAATACTTTTGGCTACATGATTGTCGCTACATTTTTATTTCTTAATTTTAATAGTTACGCAATTCTACAAAAAAAATATTTATAAATTATTGATAAATTATCTCTAAGCAATATTTAAATAATTATTAAAATTAAATATTTAAAAAAATAACAACAAAATAACATTATTCATACGCAAAATTACAGAAAAAAAACTGCTCACTCTTTAAATCATACATTCTAATAGTTTAACCTTAGAAATATTACCTGATTGACTACCAAAATTATGAAGTATATAAATGATTTGGAAAAAAAATCATTATCATTTAATAAACTCAATAAACTATAGATATCTATGAATAATTAATTAAAAAAATGGCTAAATTTGATTTTTTTTGTGCTATAG
>NW_027296087.1:0-447 GCF_016086655.4 Lepeophtheirus salmonis | reverse complement strand
AATTAAAATAAAATGTTTATTTATGTAATTTTTTACTTCGTCCTTCTTCCTTCATTTATTTCTTATGCAATTTGTGCTCAAGGTAATTACTTCACTTGTACAAGAGAGCGGTGGTTTATTCTGGCATATTAGGAGAGGTTTCGTTGGTGCTTTGAGAAGGGACTGAGGAAAAACTTGACGAAACACACTCCTTAATCCTTCTAAACGGGAAATACGAATTGGGCATCGTCTGAAGCAAGACACAGTAAATCATTAGAATTATTATATGAACAAATAGACGCGTTTCACTCCTAAAATCAACTCTATAATTTTTCCCATATCCAATAAAGGTTGTTCTTAGAGCAAGAGCTTACTTTTTATCCTTATCTTTATCATAAGAAGCTTCCATCGTGTGTATATTGTGAGGTCAAATAAAGTTACAAATCGTTGATGTAATTCATAACGTCA
>NW_027296086.1:0-718 GCF_016086655.4 Lepeophtheirus salmonis | reverse complement strand
AGGACTGAAGTTGATCCTAAAATCTTCCATGTCCCATGACTTAATAAAAAATCTTCAAAACTGATTTTAAGTTGACTTGCTTAGGTTAACTTAAAACTGGCATTTTCTGGAGAGAAGCAGGAATTTATACCAAGATGCTCTTTAATAGAGTGTACCCACCCATGGCCAGTTCAAGAGTATAAAAAGTGACCCCACATTGTATTAAGGAGGGAGCTCCAATATTTGAATTTACGTATATTACTTATTATTGAACATACCCTCTAGTCGGAATATTGGAGATTAAAGCACTGAGAAGAAGCATACTTTTGAATTATAGGCAAACCCATAGCCATCCTCTCTAAAAAAAAAAAAAAAAAATTAGTTTTTTAAGAATGCTCATTTAGTCAAATTTAAATATAATTTTATTTTGACATATTTATCAAGTATTTATATTGTTGATGATAAATTTTACATATTCCATGAATTTAAAAGTAATTTGTACTAAAAGATCCGCGCTACTAACGGGGCCATTATAGCTATAACCCCCCCCCCCCCTTTCTTTTCAATTTGTATAGCAACAATAATCTTTTAAGAAATAGCTAACTGACTCTTTCGTTCCTAACAAGAAACTTAGTTATGCTTTAATTTACATTATTTTCGGCCCTTTCTTCACTTCTCCTGGACCTTAGCGATATTTTTCCCCTTCTGTCCCATTCCCGAAGACGGGAGAGAGGTTTTA
>NW_027296085.1:0-1267 GCF_016086655.4 Lepeophtheirus salmonis | reverse complement strand
TATCTTGCTTTTGATCGATGTATCCGTTATATATGCTAATTTTCTATTTTCTAACACTTTTCTCTGCTACTTCATCCCTTTTTGAAACTTTTTATCTTTCTCCCATTAACTTATAATTTGTATTTTTTTAGGATTAGCGTATATAAATTTTTAATGTTGGATTTTTTTATGTTAATAAAAGATAATTCTGACGCATTATAAATAATTTGTTAAGATGCATGTTATTGCTTGCAAAATAAGGGATTATATACTTTAGTTTTTAATATTCATTGAACTATTAAAAAATATTTAATAATTGTTTTCAAATGTTCAAAGAATGAACATTATTTTCTAAGATTTTGTCAAGGTTTACAGGAATTCTCCAACAATGTCTCTCGTAAGATTGATTGGGGCATCTATTGGTGAGATTTTCACACTTTTTCAATAAAGACATTACACGTTTAGCTTGTGTCCTTCCACTTGCTTAGATGGGATGGAATAAGGCCATGTCCTGGGTAGGCCTGTACAATGAGTCTCAATTTTTCTCTTCCGAGTTTGATACACTTCGACTTCGGCTTCTTAAGCATATTATGTGTATGTTTCATACCTTGTTCTTTTTATATCCGTCACATAAATATTAAAAGAAGAAGTCATGAGTTACGTTCTTTTTGTAGTTTTGAGGCGTCCCAATAGTAAACTGGTTTTGGCTCTCAGTACTCTTCTTTGCAAGATGGTCTGCAAATTCATCTCCTGAATGTACCATTCTAAATGTATATTTTTCTTACTCATTCTTTCGATGATGGTTTCTTTACATTTTAAAACTTATTTTTTATTTGTAAGTGGATTATTGTTTGCAGCAATTACTGATTTGGAGTCTGATATGATTATTATATTGGTCAGTCCTTTTTGTACATGAGAAGAGCTTCTACACCTTGTTTTATGACAAAAATTTTTGCTTGAAACACAGAAGCATCTTTATTCAATGAAGCCAATGAATGAAAAATTTATTGATCACATTTGATAATGGGCTCATCCAGCCCTAGTGTTTCTGTCCTTGTCAGTGAATTGGGTAAAAAAACCTAAAAATAAAACTTAATATTAATTATCAACGACGCATTTAAAGAATTACATTATTTACATGAACTAAATTTTGCATTCAGACAAAATATATATACCTATATTTTTTTAATATTAAGTACATGAGTTGAAGGTTTCAACAAGATATATTTTGTTACTCTGATAGTGAAAATTTATAAAAATTGTAAAAATGATTAAACATATAAACCAT
>NW_027296084.1:0-1244 GCF_016086655.4 Lepeophtheirus salmonis | reverse complement strand
AAAACAGTTAAGTCAGTTAAGATGCTTTTCAACAAAACATTCTTGAAATTGTCACGATTACTATGTCAATTTTAGAGTTTTTTTTGCATACCGGCTGGTCATATTTTGTATTTTATTATTATTGCGAAGTTTGACGCAAATTATGAAAATCTTAACGAGATTTCATTGGAATGTTATTAATTCAAGATCAAAACATTAATAAGAGTCAAGCATTAATCAACAGTTGATAAAAATCAATTGCATTTATAAAATTAGCCAATTTGGGTCGAAAAAACCGGGGGACTAGAAAAACTGACTTTTAAATGGTAAATTTATAAAATAACATACTTCGGTTAAACGGTTTGAGATCTTCCTAAAAACAGATATGTTTATAATAACCCTTTCGCCCGAGCAGTTTCGCCCAGGGAAGTTCTGCCCTGGGAAGTTTTCCACTGACCTTAAATTATATGTGGAAGATACATTTATGATATAATATAGGTATGAGGGCGAAACTTCTGCAGGGTGAAACTTCCCAGGGCGTAACTTCCAGTCACGGTTTGTGTTATTGAAACATAAATCTTTTCCCAGATAAAATATCTAAAAGCAGATGAAAATTCGTACAAAACATATGGACTAAATATAACTCAAATGGAATTATTTAATAAGAAATTAAAACAAAGTGTATTCAAAAAAGAAGAAAATGTTCAATTATTTTTTTACTTCATAAGAATATAGATTATTATTAGGATGTACTACAATGACAATGTTCCGAGCTTGATATTGTCTGACATTTAATTTTAGCATTGTATTCTTTTAAACTATAACAAACACCTTTAAATCCTCCAAAAAAGATTCTATATGGCCGCGTTTTGATTTGAAAATCTGTAAATTATAGAAAAAAAAAAGATTTTATAATGATAATTTTAAAGGAAAAACATAAAAATATTATCTTGTTCGATATTTACGTATTTTAAATCAAAACACACCCATAAAAGATATTTTTTACTAGGTATTAAGTTATTTTCTTGTTTGAAAAAAATAAGATGCAATATAAAAGTGATCCTGAGATAACAAATTCCGAACATTTGTTAATACAGTAAAGTCATAAAGCAATATTTTGTGAACATATTGAGTCAATTATAAGCTTATTATTGCTCAAATTTGTAGGGAAATTATAATTAAACTATCCGTTTAGCTATAGTTTAGAGCCTTTATTTGATTTAAAAGACTTATAATTTATTGATAGAAATAAATGATATTTTGTT
>NW_027296083.1:0-760 GCF_016086655.4 Lepeophtheirus salmonis | reverse complement strand
TCTCTTATTTATTGTATTTTCTTGTATGTAGAACTGTCTTTACCTTTTTATAAGTATAAATAGTTATGTACTTTATGTATATACCAGAGTAGGATTTTGTATTAATAAGAATGTAAATGTTCCTATAAACAATCCTTGTCTTATTCCTCCACGCCTTTCCTTCTCCTCATTTCTCCCGTTCGTCATGGACCCCTCCTTTTAATAAATAACTGGTACCTCGGCAAACCTTCATCAAGACACAACAACTATAACCTTAGAGACATTTTTATGACCTTTTCGCAGAAAGTCACCTTTTTATTTCAATTTTAAGACATAAAAAGAGCAATAATAATCTAGTTCATCCTTGTCATAATATATATCATTTGGATACATTTTTGTACTTTTTTCTTGATGATGTATAAAATTAATTATGACTTCTACCTCCGTAGTGCCAGAAAACAAATACTTCATCTTAGCCCAGCGAGAAGAAACGAAAAGGGTCGTTGGTTGGAGTTGGTCATAGTCTTGCATTCAAAGAACAGCCTTTTAAAAAATGCAAGACAGGAAGCAAGGCGGAACTTAATTATGCAATCTTCTTCATTAGTCTTTGTACCTTAAACTTTTGATGAGCAAACTAATGCAATTATAGATGACGAAAGGGAAGAAGAAATACCAATTTATACTCCAAAAGATAGTAGAAGAAAAAAAAAATCTATATTCCTTCCCTTCATCGAACCACCACAAATCAGTTTTTATATTATTAGAAAGAAGCTAAAAGTCT
>NW_027296082.1:0-1147 GCF_016086655.4 Lepeophtheirus salmonis | reverse complement strand
TACTATTTAGCTACTGCTTACTTAGTAGCTAAATAGTAATCGTTAAAGCAATAACACACAAAAGCCGCCAGCTTTAATACCAGAGAATTTATTATTATTCTCAATTTTATTTTAAAATAAAAAATTATTCCTTCTTATTTTTAATCCTAAAACTATTTCTTTGCTATACTTTAATATTATTACATCTATCTAGTTGGTTCATAAGGAATAAGAATGACTACCCAAGACAAACCTTCATTAGAACATCCTGATTTATTCCCTTTTTTAACGTGTGTGAGCAATTAAAAAAATCCACACAACATAAAACTATTCCGCCTTTGTTATATAGAGGGCAAGCCAATTCTGATTGGGATTTAGACTCTAGCTTATATAGGCAGTTAAGCACTAAAACAACACCAACCCCAATAGAGTTATCAGAAGAGGTTACATTATTACTTACACAAGCTAAAAAAAGGAAGAACAGTCATCTCAACATTAAAAATATCTCCAATTATGATTTTGAGTTACTGGCAGAAATTCAGCATATGGGCGGTAAAACCCCGTTAATTGACTTTAGCTATAGCGCATTAATTGCGCTTTATTTTGCCTGCCAATCATGTGAAATCGAAGAAAAAGAAAAAGATGGAATAATATTTATTATTTATCCTTATGAAAATAATGATTTAAAAATTTTAGATATACAAAACAAATATACTTGGGGTGATGTTTTTAAGACCGCTAAGATAGAGCTATTTAGTTGGGAACCACCACAAATTAACGATAGAATTATTAAACAAGATAGTGTTTTTATATTTAATAAGCAAGGGATTATTACTGACTCAAGAACAACGTCTTTAATAATTAAAGCAAATGAAAAACAGCTTATTAAACAAGCTTTACAGCAATTATTTAATATAAATGATAATGCGATTTATCCTGATTTTTTAGGCTATATTCAGGGAATAATTATTATGGGTAGTGAAAAAACAGCACTTACTTTAAAAGAGAGATATCAAATTAGTAAATATGCTAGCCAAACTAAGCTAGTAGATATAAATGAGAAAAAAGCAAATAACAACATTAACAAATGGGAGCAAATAACAGAATTGTTTGAGAAAAATTAAAGAAAGAAACCTTAGAAAAATCTATAGATTACAGCACTGCATTA
>NW_027296081.1:0-42784 GCF_016086655.4 Lepeophtheirus salmonis | reverse complement strand
ATCCTTTTATCTTCTGAGCACAGGGAACTAAGTCTGATCTTATTCTACCTTATAGGTTCAAAGTTAAGCTGATTTACTGTTTTAAAGATATCACGGAGATAAAATATTTTATTTAAACTTTGAAAGCCCTTCCGAAATTGTCTTAGCTTTTATTTGTCTGGAAATACAATCAGTCATTTCGGACTTGAATTTGAGAAAGTTGATTATGGGTTCAAACAAATTCACTAGGTTTTCCAGGCTCAGGCCTGTTCACAACCATTTTACTTATGTATGAAGCAATAGGGTTTTGAATTTTTCCTCTTCACATAATTATCTATCATAAAACTGATTTTGCTTTGACAAAGTTAATCGTATGTATGGTATTATTGAGTGGTTCTTCGATGTCTCCTCCAATATTCATAGAAGCCAAATTCTGTCTGTGGATAAGGCAATTCATATTAAAGATGTGAGGAACAACAGATTTCATTCTTGAAACAAATCCTTTCACCTTTTCCAGTCATGGCAGTAGCCCTATCTGGAGCAATGTGGATCAAATTAGTCAGTGGAATGTTTTATGATTCAAATACTGGATTACTTCATTAAATGTTTCTTCTCCATGGGTAGTTTCAGTCAAACTTTTAATAAACAGCATTTCTTCCTTATATCATGTTCGTGGATAAATCTGAGATACACGAGAAGGATAGCTTCATTGTGACTTGTGCTCTCATCAACCTGGATAGAAAACTTTTTTTCAGAATTTCCGCTATCTTGTTCTCAACAAAATTAGACATTTCATCCTGTCGTCTTGTAATAGTGTCATTTGAAAGGGGCATTTTACTCAGATATAACTAAGCCTCACGATAAGCCTGAGGTGTTCCAACCTTGGCAATAATTTCAGAAACAAATAACTAAGTTTGAGTGTATTTGCTTTTACACTATTGATGTTCTTTACAAAGTCAAATAGTACCTGTCTTTTAATTCCCAAAAAATCCCTATTTTTATCAACAAACAATGGATGCTTTGATTTCTGGTGGTCCTTCAGCTTGACTTTCCTCATGGAATAATTTGTCAAGATGGCACAACATTTAAGGCAATTAGGTTTTGAGTCTACAGATACAAAGCCAAACCAGATAAAATCTTTATTGTAATTTCGAATTTTTAACTTTTTAACAGTTGGTTCTGACATTCTTACAGTTTGAAAAAAAAACAGCTTTTTAAAAATAGCCAAAAAAAAAACAGAATGCTATATTTATTAGAAATAATTTAGTTTAGTTTTCATTTACATGTTTATGTTTATTAGGTTACAGGTTTTTATTCATGTCTTTGGCATAGATAAATTATACATACATATGACACTTACTAATAGACCTTATATACTATGGTATTACAGTGCCCTATACATAGTTAAATAATAACAGCTTAAAAAGATTCCTTATAAGTGAAATCAAATCAACTTTATTTGAATTTTAATTAATTAAAAGACAAACGTTTACAGTTTAGAATCTGACTGTTTATTCACCATCTAAAAACTTTTTATTATTTTTCCAATAAATTTCTTAATGTCCTTGTGTAATTTATCTATGTATTGAGTACCTTTATATCTATTGTTATGTATAAATGTGACTAGGTCTCTGTGGTTAACCATTAGACTCTCTTTGATTGAAAAAAAAATTATAGTCTTTTTTTTTTCAAACACACTAGTATTTAAAAAAAAAAAATTGTATTAACGGAAAAAAGTCCACATAAAAATCCCCCATTGACAGGAAGGGGGGTAGTATTCTGTATATAAATAACTGATTATAATATTTAATGAAGACAAAATAAAAAAATAATATGCTTATAATAAAAAAACCTCAACAACACTAGGCAGCAAATGGCGAAGGGCATCAAAAATGTTAATACTATTTAGAATTTTGCTACATGTAAATTTTTGAATGGAAAAGGGACTCATGGGCTGAAAAAGGTTGAAAACACTGTGATAGAGTTTTAAACATTTTCGAGTTTCATAAAAGCCTTCAAAAAGAGCCCCTTATTCGCCTTTGTTCCATTTCTGCAAAATAGGTCTAAATAATAATTGATTTTATGTATTACAGATATTTCTACTAAGGTAAGCCATCTAAAGGATATTAATACTAACTTAAAAATCAACTTGGAGTCCTTGAAGCAGAAAGAAAAGAATTAAAGAAGAAGTAGAAGGAGAAAAATATCAAAATCTAATTCTTTAGAAATACACCTCTCTTCGGGGTTTAATTCAGACATGATAAAATTATTAAGTTGCAAGTCAAAATAAAGCCATCGAGAATTACTTGAGTAAGATTCCTTGAGGAAATATATGTCCTCCAAATCTATTGTACCAGGAATCTTAGGTCTATCAATTAAGAAAAAAATGAAGAAAATTGTAAACTCGTTAACTGAAGTAGAGGGTTCCTTACTTAGTTTGTCTATAAATGCCATAGAATTTTATATTTCACTGTGTTTAAATATGTTAGGATAAGAATGCACATACATTTATGAATGCAAACTGAGATTATCAAAGAAAATAAAATAGCTTCTTCTACTTTCGGAAGCTAAAGCATGTGTACCATATGAGAATTAAAGTAAATTAAAGAGATTATTATTCAACGTAATTATTCCATTTGTTTATAATAATTAATCGTGTGTGTAAGGCCAATAAAATTATTTTTTTTAGTATTCATTTATTGAATTCATGTTCTTTTTGAACTACTTGATATTTGTCTCAAGGAGCGCTGAAATCTCGTGACGTTACTCTTCTTATAGGGCTCTGATGACTGTAGAGTTGTTCTAATCTTTGTAAAAGAGCGAATTTGATAGGTTGAAAGAGATCCGTGATGAGTGATGTCAATGAGTTCTAATATTATCAAGATGAATATATATAAAGGTGAGGCAACAAGGATCTTCTAAGGCAGTCTGGTTGACGTTAGCTGACTCCGCTAATGTAGTGACGTAAATGTTGTGGTTGTTCAGATAATTTCACTGAAGTGAAAAACATTATTTGTATCTTTTCAGAAAAAATGGCATCATCTTGAGGTTTAAAGCGTGTTTGCACCTTGGCCTGCTGTCCCAATCAACGGGATGCTCAGTATTTTGCATTTTCTCAGAAAAATTTAATGCTCAAGCCTCTTTGGATCTCAGCCTGCAGGAGAAAAGACCCAATTAATAATAAAAATTCCAAGGTTTGTGATAGGCATTTTACATCCAATGAAAAAACTTTCTTGTGGGGTTTGTGTCCATGAAAGTGATGGGGAAATTTTTTCACCTTCAATTTCAAAATGGAATTTTAATCTCCATTCATTCGACAAAATCATTATTTCAAGGTATCAAGGATGATGGAACGAAATTCATTAAACCTCTCATCTAAATGAAGATTGTCTAGAGAATATATTATCACGGATTCGTGCTATCACAGGAAACAATACTCATTTAACCCCAGTAGAAGCCCTCAGGAGACTAAAAGTAATTTTAATTGGAAAAAATAATAAATTTCTCTTTAGAAATTCAGCTATTGAAGAGCAGTTACATGATCAAGATGATGGCGAAATAGTAACAAAATCAATGAAGAGTCATCTCTCTTCGTCAAATATACAAGAAAATGAGCATTATGAGGAAGTAATACATACTCTATGCAAATTAATGTTAGTCTTTTAGAATAATTAGTACAAAAATCAATTTTATTATTCTATAAAATCTCGAGCAAGAATATCGTCAACTTTCATAACAATCGAAATAAATAATGGAAAAGATTTACTTTTATAGATATGATCAATATAATTATAAATATAAGTAAAATATTTTTACTTTTTATACTTTTTGGAAAGTCCTATGAATAGCATTGTGTACTATAAATGAACTTTAATTAGATTTATTTAATTTATTCCCCTAATTTTTGTTGCCTTACAATGACTTAAGTCTGGATTTTAAAATTACTACTTAGAATCATATAGTAAATGGTGCCATGTGCACACATGTAAATCCGGTTTGTTTTTTAGCTGGCCCGTCAATTTTTAATTGCTAGTATAAAAACGAATTTTATCTTCCTTAGCAGTTGTCAATATTATTTAATTCCTGAGTAGTGATCATCCTTTCCTAAATATATTCAATTATATATTATTACTTCAAAACCTGTTTTAACGGTTGTGTCTGCTCATAAAAGACGGACTATATATAGCCACCACCTTCAATACTATCTGGAAGAGGACAAGCTCCAATCTCGCAAGCAGCTTTGCTGAAAAACATCATTTTTATGATCATTTCTACTTTGTTAACTCAAATGAGCTTTTTACAATTATAAGGCTATAACAGTTGTCGTAGTTGTAGTTTTATCTCAACATCACGTGGTATTTTAACCAGTTTGTCCATAGTTGGGAAAATATTTGAAATCTCAAAAGTTTGTCCGTGTTTCTACGAGATCATTATGTATTAAGTCAGGGGCGTCCGCAAGATAGGCTTGGTTTTTTTCCCTCAAGGAATGACCTCATTTTTTTACAAAAAAATCCTTATATTGAGATTGTGCTCCTTCAGATAATATTATAACTCATTTGCTATAAGCTATGCTCAAAAAAGTCAACAAAAGGACAAATGATCAATGAACCTTGTACTGAGATCTACATATATCTGGAGTGGACCATGGGTCAATCAATTAGCCTGATATAGGGAAATTGTATTTCTTATTGTTAAAAATCAAATGGCAAAACCTAATTGTCTTTATACAAGATTACAACATTTTTATTTCAATAGAATCAAAAAATCTTTTTCAAGCCACGTGCTACATTTAATACATCTTCCAGGAAGATAACCCTTCCATCGATCTCTTTTAATTATCTATTAAAGATTTAGATTCTATATATTATAGTTCCTTTGACAAATAGATGACTCCTAACTTTCACATCTAAACGTTACTTTTGCTACTTTTTTATTATTGACTTCTTGTAAAATGTTAAAGGTAATGTTTGTAGCAATTGCAAGTTTAAAAATTTTATCTACGCAAGTTTTTCATCACAAACTTTTTTATTTCAGTTTTGAAATGTTTTCTCTGTAGAAGAAATATTAATATAGCTCGTGACTTGACATAGATTATCTGATACTGATGAACTAAAATTAGAGTAACATTGTAATTACCATGTTTATTTTGGGTTCACTTCTTTTAACATTCCTATTCTACACTGGTTTGCATAATTTCTTAGAAGCATAGATAATAAAAAGACTAGAAGAAGAAAAAACTTCCTATTTGATGACTTGATGACAATGTTTTTTTTTCTTTTAAATAATAATAATAGTAATAAATGCAAATCAAGATATTGCATATATATAAATAAAATTTGTGTCGTATGTGTGTATTTAAAGCATTAAAAAAACGAAAGACCTTCCTGGTGAAAAAAAAAATCTTGTAGAAAGAAGAAGATCCATATAGTTATTTCACGTCCAAATATGACTGAACCGTAATTATGTTCTAGAAATTTGATTTTTTAAAGAAAGGCTTAACCTATTGCAGTTGAAGGTTTTCAATTACCAGAATTATATAAAACTTTATTATAATAAACCAAAAAATAGTATACTCTTATGATTTTATTTGAATGATTTATTTTTGAGAGGCAATCATATTTATTTTTATTTTAAATACATTTAGAAGAACAAATGTTAATTAAATAATGAATGCAATAAACAAAAAATGCTTGAATATAATAATGTAACATTCAATAATTTATGCTATTCTATTATAAATACAAATTATAATGATTTTACAAAAAAATTATATATTATTTCTAATAAATTGATGTTGACCATTTCAAGATGACAACTCTAGATATAGGAGAGATTTAGGCATCATTCATTGGTCATATTTTCACTGATACTCGTTACCACACTTTCCGAGCCTAATCAAAACAAAGGAATTCAATAAATATAAAAAATAGGCTGGGGCATTTAGGATAATTTAAGGCCCGTTCATGCTGTCGGTTGATTTTAGAGCATCAGTCGTTCCTTTCTTCGCTCTTTTTATTATTGTTCAACCGCACGGAGATTCCTTTTTATTCTCAAGGGTGTCCGCAGGGGTGGGTTGGACGGGCTGTATCTTTCCCAAGTAAAGGAATTCTTGCTTTTTTTGCAAGAAAATTTAATATTTCGTTCAATTATTTAATTTTTTTTTGGAAAAAATTATTATTTTTTGTTAATAACAATGAATTTAATAATTATTTAATTAACTAGAGCGAATTTAATGAATTTTTTAAATTCTTCTCTAACAAATCTTATGTTTAAAACATATGTTTTCATTTTCTTGAACAATTGGGAGCTCTTGAATGCTTTTTTGAACAGCTCTGGATTGTTAAAATTTTTATCTGAAATATACTTTTTGATTTTTTGTAAGTAGCTGTAGGTTTTTGCACTACTTTTCTGTCAATTTTTTTTTTTTTGAACAGCTGAGGGATTTTAATTTTTTTTTCAAAAAAATTTCAAAAACTAAGCCCTCCTCCCGAAATATAAACTTGCAGACACCCTTGATCCTAATCAGCGTTTTGTACGAAAATTTTTCAGATATGAACGGAAGAACGGGTTAATTCCTTACTAGTTGAATATGTCATATTGTCAAATGCAACATTTTTTTGAAGTTTTGGTGATGATCTTCGAAATAAAAGTGGAATATTTGGGAACTTTGGACGCAAAGCTACGTAAATGACTCCAATAACCAGGACCATACCTAAAATTATTCCAATTACGATCCCGGCAATCCCTCCAGAATGTAATTCTGTTTAAAATATCATAATATGAAAATTAATATTCAAAGATTTATATTGTTATTGAACATATGTAAAGTACTTGTATTTGAATTGTCGTCACTGGGATCAAGAGTAGTAGTGGTCGTTGTTGTTGAGGGTTTTGGAGGTGATGTTGGTACAACTAGTAAAATAAGATAAAGATGACATTAGAAAAAAGCTAGAAAACTCTAAATTAAAAATGAAATTGAATACGTATTCTATAAAAAAAAAAAAAAAAAAATCGTTAAAATGTATTTAATGCATCGCTAAAATACCATAAATTGATTCTCTTTCCTACTGAGAGAGCTCAAAATTTGTATGGTAGTTAGTACTTGAAATATTATTGATATGCAATATGAATCTTACACTAAATTACTGTTTTAGAATGTTGTATTTCACTGTAAGAGCAGAGTTGACTGAGGTTCTCAAACGTTGTTTAAAATATGAACTTAACTCATAAGATATTTGTTTCCTAGTTGGCTTTCTGAAGAGTATAATTCATTTATTTTTTCATTTTGCTGTCGTGACATTACTTAGATCAATTAGGATAAGCTGTTACAATGTAGGAGGGAGAGAAGGAAATAAACAAGCACATTGGCAAGACTTACTTACTATCATGCCAATTTCCAAATTCTGTTTTGAGTCCAACAAGGACTTGCAACTCCAACAGATAATCCTCTCTCTGTCTTTTATGAGAACACCAAAATTTTTAATCAGGGTTTGAATATAATTTAATGTAGTAGAAAATGAAGTTTTCGTAAAAGACGGAGATTAACTTTAAGGATTTGTGCAGAGTAATAATTGTAAGTCCTTGTTAGACTCAAGATGGAATTGAGAAACAACATCGACCTTTATCTTAGATATGATATTCTCTCAATTCCAAGTATATCACCTGGAAGGGAACACAGTCCTTCCTCTTGATGACACATAAAATCCCAATATCAAGAAAGTGGGAGTTTGGTAAGGACGAAAGGACATTGGCCAGGGCCAGAAATTCGCCACCTTAGTAAAAGAAAAGAAAATTCATTCTTCAATTTGACAACAAAAAAAAAAAAAAAAAAAAAAAAACCTAACTATCAGAATTAGTTATTATTCTAAGCCCTTGTTTGATTTAGAGTAGGCTTACATGAGAGGTAAAGATGCTCTGCTCCTAAACATTCTTCCACTTTTCAGGATGACCACTTTCATTTTTTTATATACCCGGTAGGTCATGCTTCAACCACCATAGGAATTTTTATAAAAGGGATATTATTTTGCACGATATTATTTATAGCTCACCACTAAAAAAGTATGAATTTTATTTGTCAGAGTTAATTTTTTTAGTTATTCCCCTTATTAGTGTTCTGGACGTTGATTAGTTGAACTCAAATTACCTGTTGTTCAGCTCTGAACAATTCACTACCTTTAAGTGAAAAATAACCCCAAAGTTGAGTAGAATGACTTAGGAATATTGTAGATACTACTATGATGAAAAAGACCACCAACATTTCAGCGGCTATAAAATATCCCCTTGAATTCTGATGATTTAAAATATGTTCATCTTTTGACTCGCATCATTTTTAGTAATATAAATTTTGTAGAGAAGTATTACAGTTTTATACTTCTTTTTCGTTCAAATTTAGATCTCTTCTGTAGATTTTTAAATCGAAAATGAAAAAAAATAAGTTTGTTGTTTTCTATAAAAAAAAATTATATGTCAAATTTTGAATTTATAAAAATGGTCCTACACTTATCGATCAAAATTTGAAAAAAAGCTCAACTGCCTCTCCCTCAAAAAAATTCTGATCACGTCTCCATGAATGAATTTGCTACATAAAAGAATACCTACTGATTCTTAGTTTCTTCTTCTTGTTTTATAAAAAAAAGTTTGAAGCGAATAAAAAATCCTATAACAATGTGTGGAGCAAGGTCCAGAAAATATTTGCAAGGAGGAGAGGCGGATTATATCAAAGTGACGTCATAGTTATGCAATTTTACAATTTTATTACAGAAATATCCCACTTTGTCTAAAAAAGTGTGGGAAGGCAATACACCTATGTTTTTTGGCACTACCGATAAACTCCTTCTCCATCCTAACTCTCTCATTATCGCAAAAACTAATTTCGTAGCACCCTTAATATTAAGCTAAGAAATCACTTTTTGAATGTTTCGCCTGACTGAAACAAAAATAAATCCTTTTTTATGGGAAACTTGAATAAGACGGGTCGAAATGTGACGAATTGAAAAGTTTCTGACAAAATTTACATTTATTGCAACCAATGGATGATATCGCATTCAGGGTTTATATAGTAGCGTGGGAACCACAAGACATAGAATGCTTACTATGTTCCTGTAATACATACCTTTTCGAGCACTACACAAAAAACTTCGTAATTGTGTATCATCCGAAATTAACCTCCATTTTCCTGAAGTACCATTAAATGCACCATAACCCGTCATATTATTTCGATTGGAAGAGTCCCAATTGACGTAGCCACCCAAAGAAGGCTCTAAGTCAATCCAATGGAACGACGAATCTAATTTTAAAAATTTCAATAAAAATTCTTAGAAATAATGTCTAATTTATAGTTAATACCCGTCTCTACACCCGCTTTATAGGCTCCAAACCAATGTTCTTCCTTTTGCTTATTTTTAGGAATATTTTTTAACAGCCATTGATTATCGCTGTGAGAATGTATGCCGGCCAGGACTCCTTGAAGGTTTTTACACTCCTTGTTTGCATATTCAAATTGAATATTGTAATCCTTTTCAGGTATGTTAAAACAATGCTCCATAGGACCCTTCATCCAACCTGTAACCTCTGGGCAGCCTCCTTTAGGTTGAACTAAATTTTTAGGTAAAAGAAAATAGTAGTTTTTGTATGGAAATGCTATATCTACATTTTTGTTAGACCAATCTAATTCTGTCATTTAAATTAATTAGTTTTGAATCAGCCACATTAATAATTCGTTATAGATCGATTTTAAGGATGAACATTTGATTACATCATCAAAGGCGTCCTCAGGGATTGGGCTGGACCGGCTGTTGCACCCTGAATAAACTTTTCTTTTTATTAGGACTTGTTTTTGTTATTGTAACAAATTATTCAGCAGAGCAAAAACATTTATTTGAATTTTTTTTTTTTTCAAAAAAATTAATTTTCTGTGAGTATGGACGTAACTTATATGACTGAGTTATTATGTATTACTCAGTTGATGTGCTTCTATAAGTACTTAAGATATTCATGAGCACATAAACGACAGTTGATCTAAGAAATTCAGACCTGAGAGTGAGACTGTAAAATACCATTTTACAGTATTTTGAAACTATAATATTTCAGTCAGCAGTTTAAAATCATTGTAACTAGCAAAATATTGGTACAAATTGGTCTAGAAATAATCACTTAAAACGCAGCTGGGGGCGGGGGGATCTAGTCGACCCTTTTAAAAAACTGGATGATAAATATAAAGAAGTTATTAAAGGATACCTGACTCTTGGATTTGACACATGAAGTGTCTTTGGACGTCACATGAGCTTAATCTCCATGCTGAGGATGAAGAATTCATGTAAACACAATTAGGGGTATTATGAGAAAGGATTGTTCCCTCTTCGAATCGATGATAATCATAAAAGGAGTCATCATCCCAGATCAAAAGATCTGGATGTTTTTTCTATAATAAATAGTTATTCAGGTTTTAATTAATTGGGTGCAAATAACACAACAAGACACTCACATCCGTATTTGATAGACCCATCCAAACATCTGACAAAGACTCAGATAATAAAAAAGAATTTTGCCTTATGCTGTGAATAGATACTAAGGTTGATTTCTTGGAGTCACAGTACTGTTTTGCTTCAAACCAATTTTTAGGCTCACTGACGTAAAGGTAGCAATCATTGTTGTAACTTACAAACTCTGGGTTTTTATCACATACAGGGAGTTTATATGTGAATTCAGTCACTGATGGGTTCACCAAAGACTTGCATATTGACCCCATAACACGAAAACATGAAACTACACTCCAATGACCCAAATTGAAGTCATCATTATTTTCCATTTGGATACAACTTGTATCCTAAATTTCAAGATCAAATGTACAAATAATAACTAATCTATTATTTTTCTCAGTAATTAATTATTTCTCACCCAAAAATATGTATCCCCATTTGGCTCATCCCTGTCCCAGTTTGCATAATTGAACTCTGATTGATCCGCCCATGCAAATTTATCTTTATTAATTTTATCGGATCCGCCACTCCAAATGGAATGTGCATTAATCAGTGGAAATATTTTGCTAACCAGGAAAGCCATTTCTCTCTCACTATGAATACTCAAAAGTTCTGATTGATGCTTCTCCCTGCATTTCTGGATGGACTCCTCCCAACTTTGGAAGTAATCCTCTGATATCCTGTAGCAATGCCCCTCAAATTCTGGAACACCTTTCTCACAATGACCTTGTGGAGGGGGGTGTTGGATTTTGGGTTGGATATGTTCCATACCTGGGTTTTTTACAGATATAGTGATTTTCATTTCTACAATGCATATCATTCCATACTCCAAGTTGTTCAACATACATCTCTGCACATCCTTCCATTCCTAGATAATCATTTGGTTCTCCTTCTGCCCAGTTACTGAAGTCTATCACAGATCCATCCGACCATCGATGAACTTTGTCCGGATATAAATTATTTAAACCTATCCATACTTTGGCGTATGATTTAAGATTCTCCATTTTATACCAGAGGTAGTCATTTATTTCATAGCTGTGCAAGGAGGCAAGATCACCTTTCTCATTCAAGCATGCCTGTCTAGCTTCAACCCATGTTTTTGTGGAATTTAGTTGGCTGATTTTATAACAGGATGAAGTATCATGTTCTGCAATAACGAACCAACCATCCTTTGAATCGGGATGACAAGGTGTTTCGGGTATCTTAGTTGGAGGCGTCTTAGTCGTAAATGGCTCTTTACTCGGTTTCATGGAACAGAGATAATTGCGTTTATTTGAACATTTAGTGAGGGTCCAATAATAAGTAAAATATACACAATATTTAGAGTATGACAAATCCAATTCTCCCGGATCCCAATCCTCATACGCTCCGAATGTAATGCCTGGCTCCATCCAAAGAAAACGATCCAAAAAAGGAACGTATCGGAGGCCTATGTACATTCGAGACGGAAACGTTCTAGGGGAAAGTATAAATTATATTTAGTTGACAATACTAGTCTATTTTTGGTGTTTAAAAAAATATTCCCTTGTTAGTTATGTTGTCAGACTTACAGTATTAGAACTGACAAAAAAAGAAAAGAAGATAAACAGTTGAGAGGCATAATCAAAGACGAAACTTTATAATTTTTAAGACTGATATGCTGGACTGAACTGGACCGGATCGAGACTGAACGGAACTGCAGTTTTGAGTCCTAAATAAGGGCACTAAATGGCAGTAGTTCAGTAATTTCCCTTCTTCTTAATGAAAAAAAACAAACAAAAAAAAACGTTATGGCCTCAAAAATGTGCTGAAGTCACATGGAAACGCACTATACTTGGATGTTATCTCCACATGAATTATAAAGTAGTGCTAATATAATTGAAAAAAGACATTGTTCAACTTGCCAACGCCAAAACATTTTGCACAGGATTAAGGGTATATTTTTTTATTACTATTGCTATTTTTCTTTACCCAATTACTTCATTTTGCTCTTCCAGACTCTCAAAATAAGCAAGCCTAGCTCCATATTTTTTACAATCCGCATCTGCTTCATAGAAATCTTTCAATTCTGCCCCATGTTGAAGTGAAGAATAAAAGCAACGATTGGATATGAGATCAAAATTTTCAGGGCATTTAAATTCAGGACTCAGAGTCGTGATCGTCGTTGTGATTGGAGGGGACTCTGTATAACCCTTTCGAGGTTCTTCACAAATAAAATCCCTCTTTTCACTACAACCAATAGCCTTCCATTCACCTAAATGTCGTCCTTCAGTGATGATCACAGCACATATTCCTTCTTCATCCTCAATATTGATATTAGGTTCATCAGCCTTCCAATTTGCAAACTCAAAAATGGTTCCATCGCCCCAACTCCACTTTTTTTCGTCTGGATAGTATTGTAAATCTATGTGAATGCTTCCCTCGATTCCTACAATGTAGGATACCATTCGATTTTGGACCTCTCTATATAAGTTATTATATAGGTTAATTCGATGGTTAGATAATGTAAAATTTATTTTACCGCGTGGTGATTGTAAGGAGCTTGGAGTGTTGAGTGGAACAAAACTCCCGAGCCTCTGAGAATTTTGATAAACGATGGAATAGTGTGTAGCAATTGTGCATAAAAGCCATTTGTGACTAAATAAATATAGAAAATGCACTTATTAATTCAACTAAAATGGAAGACAATGACTAAAGTTGTAAAAAAAAATACTGAATAGTGGTTTGTTTCTTTTGCCCTGCACAAACATCTTTCCAGAAATAATAAGATAACCAAAATATTGTATATATGACAAGGGATCAACCAGAAATTGTAATCCTGTCCCTTTGGAAACGGAGCATAACTTTAGTAGGATAACTTATTCATTATTCCAAATTATGAAATAGCAATGCACGTCGATACGTCGTTAACACATAAATACCCATTGCATTTTTTGTCAGCTGTTGATTCCCTCTTCTCCTTTGTGATACGTCATACCTATTTCATATTTTTTGTTCTTTGATAAATAACAAGTTTTTCTATCTATACTTATGCTCTGTTTCCAAAAGAACAGGAATGGATTTTCTTGTTGATCCCTTGCCGTTTATTTAATATGTATATATATATTGGTCATGTTATTATTTATATGAATAAATTTGGCTAAATTAAGTCATAAGTATAAATCTTATATTAGGTAATAATGACATTTTTTGCTTATTGTAGAACCTACTGGCAATGCTTAAGCAATACAGCTATTGTGTAAGTGATTGAGTTATGAAGATTGTGAATTAAAACTTGCTAAGTTATTTTGCACTTAACACTATTTTGTAGTATTTTTTTCAGCTCTACCAAAATGATAATACCTCTTTACATCCACTGCTTGAAGGAGGTACAACTTCAGAAATCATTTGAGGACTCTCACATAAATAAAAAGCCGCTGAGTCACATGACACAGTTTCCCATCGTCTGTTTTGATGCGCCCATACACACATAGCTTTCTCAATTGGACTAGAAATGAAAAGTCCATCCCAATTATGAATCCTCATCTCAGATCCATCAATCCACTCAAAATATGCCCTTTTCTTCCTGGAACTTAATCCAATCCAAAAATTTTCATTACAAGAGTTGAAATCTCCACCTGTGGAGGAACGAATGGAGTGGAAGTTCAACGAAATTACATAAATGGTAAGTTAACATAAAATCAATCTCGAATAACATTAAAAAAAAGGAGAAATATTCAATAAATTGTTTTATATCATGCTAACAGGGAGTGCCCACGTTTCAGGGATGAATATAAGGGGATATAAACAAAGAATGAAGGTAGAAGAAAGGAGACAGAGAGAAGGACGTACAAAGACAAAGGGGGAAAAGAGAAGAGGAAGAGAGAGAAACCTCTTAATGAACACGAAAGCCCAAAAAATATCATTGGACCATTCTTGGGTTATTTTATACGTTTACTTGTAAATTGAAGGCTGAACTGTTGGACACTTTTGGATTCCATATGTTATAACATCAAAAACAGACTTATATATAAATATGTACACACAGTCCAACATTTATTAGGCTTTGTGTTCAAATTTCGGAGTTGATTTGGAATACCCAAGAATTTTAGCTATAGTTTACATCCTTAATTTAATGAATGAAACTTTATCTAGCTGTTTCAAATGGAATCAATCAATTTCTAATTCTTTCATTGGGATTGAAGGTCAACTCCTGGCAATTCCCAAAGGTTGAATAACAATAATTTGTTGATAGAAATGGACAAAGAATAGAAATGTAGTCCAGATCCAATTTTAAAGCTCGTTTTTGTGTTGACAAGCCACATATTTACATATAAATGTTAAAGTTATTTTTTGTTCATACAACTTTCATAGGGATACATTGCCTCGATGAAATCAAGTTCCGCTTTATCATCAATAATGGCTAAATTGCCTCCCCTGTCCTTGCATTTTCCCTCTGCCTTCTGAAATGAGAGTTTCTCCAAGACCAGTAAATAGCATGAACTATCAGATTTGACCCATCCACTACGACACCCCATGTAATACTCTGAAATCAAGGAAAACAATATTCTGTACAATACTCATAGAGACTGAGAATGAAATCAATAACTTGGTTTATGAGAACAAGCGAATCCATGTTTTCCATCCGATGGTTCCGGATACCAAAGACCGTCAGCGGCAATTAGTTCGCATACTTCTACTTCTTCAATTACTTCACCCGGCAAATAGTTGTTAAAGTCAATACTTGTTCCATCCAACCAATGGGCGAAATCAGATACTCCAGCCGATTTTTTGAGACCAATCCAGAAGTTTTCATCGTATTTTTTAATAGATTTCTTAAGGAAATCATTTACACCCCAGTCATGGATACTCGCAAGATGGCCATGATGTAGTGTATTTTGACATATCTTTTCAGCTTCATTGCAGGTTTTTGGTTCGTAGTCTGTGTATAAACAATGCTGATTTAGAACAGTTGACGAAGCGGGACAAATACCTTGGAAGTAAGGGTAAAATGGGAATGTTAATTACTTGAGAATAGTATCCAGACTTACTGTACTCAACTTGACAAATGAACGCTCTTTTTAATTCACAGTCAACATCATTCCATCGATGTTGGAACCTATATTCAATACAATTTTCTTTATGGTCATTGTCATTTGGCTCTCCAATTCCCCAAAACTTAAAGGCATTCCCATGTAAGGAAGATCCGTCTTCCCAAACAAAATCCCCTTCAGTTTCGATATCATTTAATCCGATATAAGAATCACTTTCAATGCTCCCTATCAAATAACAATATGAGAGTTGAAAACTTGGAGCCACCCAAAAAAGGACATATGGCTCTATCTGGTGCAGTTTGAGGAATTTTGATATGAATTGAATTATAGAATAACTTATTTATTGAAACATTTTTATTATTTTTTTTGTGATTTTTAATTTTTAGTTAGACTACTTATATTTAAGTCTACTTAACCCCCCTAAAAAAAAGACATAAAACAATCACTGGGGGGCAGTGAAGAAGAGAGGTCTCCAACAGTAAACTATAATTAATACTTAAATTTTAAATCATACTATTACCATAGAGGAAATCATTTAGACGTGAGGTTCTGATTATCGCCAAATTTCCTCCCTTAACAGAGTGCTTACAAAAATCCAGAGCACCTTTATAATTCTTTTTTTCCTTTGAAAAGTAGAAACAATGGATTCCAAATCTTTTCCATCCATCAGGGCAATCATCTACATATATATTTAAGTTAGTTTGAGACACAAGTTGATATTCTTAGTTTGTTCATGGAACTGCAAACTTTTTATCTTCCTTTTTTGCAACAAATAATGCAATTTTTCAATTCATAGGATAGTCCCGAAATAAAAGAAAGAATTGAAGAAAAACAAATGTCAAGGGAATTCACAGGGCGTAGAGCCCTCCCCTAAATTAAAGAATTTTCCGTTTTACTATAACATTTAATTTAATTTAATATTTTTTTTCTTAAATGTGTTTTTTGTGAGCAGTTATCGATTTTCGAAATGTTTTATAAACAGCTGGGGATTTTTTCTAGAAAATTTGAATTAAAAAAAAAAAAATACTATTAGGAATTTAATTTTTCGAATATTGAAAAAAGAAAAAAAAAGTGATAATTTTAACCAAAATTAAAATAATAATATATATAATCCTTTAATCTTATTAATTTTTCATACAATTTTTGTAAATCTCTTGATTTAGAGTAGAATACCCGTCCTTACCTTGATTGTATTCCCCAAGATTTTCGTCAAAAGAAAGAGAGAAAAAAAAGTTGGTTGCAATTAGCCAATTCTTCCCAACTATGAAACTAGTCTCGATCATAGCAAGGAAGAGGAAGAAAATCGATAGCTGACAATAAATACATGGTGAGTAATGTCCCTCAGACAATTATTACACTATTTTGTAAAACCTTTTTATTAATAGTTCAAAGAAAAATTATAGCTCTTGGGTGGTTAAAAGAAAGGAAGAGTGTGCGTTCCTTGGTTTATTCCAATTTATTATCCTTACTTTTAACTGGCTCAGGCTTTTGAATATAATTTTTCCCCCTTCGTTGACAAATACTTGGATACTTTGCTGTTTCACACTCATCAAAAATCCAATGATCGTCATCAAGGGAGGTTTTGGAACATCCGTTCTCTGGCAGCGTTTTCCAATTAAAATATGAAACCGGGGATAAGTCACTCCAAAAAATTTTATCCTCCAGTTTTTTCATTCCAATCCAATACGTACCCTTTCTATTTTGAGCTCTAAGTTTCCCTCTGATGAATTTGTCTTGTTGTGGTGTTCCTATGGAGACTAAATTTGCAGAGTCTCCTAGCTTTACACACGATGCAGCGGCATTACTCCAGCTTTGTTCTCGGCTTATCACTGTATAACACATCCCACTACTCTTTTCCTCCACCCATGAGAGTCCATCCTCAAAATCGCAATTAGCAGTTGGCTTATGATCTAGTTAAAAAGTAAGAAAAGAAACAAAAAACCTTAGACCTGGGGATTATTATACATATATCCTCTTACACTCTTCTGCTTGACATGCAAATGGTATCGTATTACCACAACTGCAATCGTTCCATTGCGTATCTAAATTCTCTGCACATGCTTCCTTGTCGTTGCTTGGGGATGATGGCTCCCCTTCACCCCAATTTATGAAATCCTCCTTCTTCAAAAGGCTTCCATCTGGCCATCCATAAGTCCCATTCCCATCAAGATGTCTCAATCCAATCCATATTTTTTTACCCTTCGAATACCCTAGAATATTTAGGGTACGTAACGAACTAAAATCACGCTCATAGATACAAATTAGTGTTGGATCGGTCAAGACTCCTAATCAGTATTTTTTCTTACTTTCTGGACCCTCTTTTGAGCGTGAAAAAATACAAAATATACGACAGAAATGTATTTTAAGCACAGTGTTAGCCATTTAAAAGTTATATTCTTTATTTATCCCCACTGAAAAGAGGAGAAAGGTTAAAAAATACCATTAAGAAATTCAGTCCAAGAATCGATCCAACTATAATCTCGATTACCATTTATAAAATTATTTTGATTTTGATTTCGAATTATAAGTAGGGTGGCTCCCTCAGGAGCCATTGGTTCACAACTATTAATGGCATCGCTATTAGTTTTCCTTTCTTCCGAAAAGAAGTAACAATTGTGCTCATGGTGAACAAAATCCTTCGGACATAGCTCTATTGAAAAAAAAAGAGAGGAAAGGAAAGTTGTATTTGAGATCTTTGTGTTCTTTTAAATGAGTGATTCCCAAACTTTTCGTCACTGCAGAGCAATATTTTCTTAATATGTTGAACTAAATGTTTTATGTATGTGATATCTCGTGGAGCCTTTGACGATACATTTTTGTGCACAAGGGTAACAAAGGTTGGGAAACACGGGTTTATGTGATGAACTTACCCTGCTCACGTAATCCTGTGGAATCTGGAAAGAAGTGATACCATAAAATGTAAGAAACGAAATTGCTATAAGAGATCCTTTACCTTGCATCAATGTCAACTGTTTAACACAAACACTTGTCAAAAGATCCAGGGAGCAATCAATATTGACAATGAATCCCTCTTCATCAAAACTTGTGCATGCTTTGTTCTTCAAATCTTGGGGATATCCAGGTTTCCATGTTCTGTAATATGTTATTTTAGTTAAACAGATTAAAGTCTATCCCTTGACTGATTAAATCCCTGAGAAACGAATTTAAAGAATCACAGGGGAGACTTAAATTTAGGACTTTACATGCTCTCCTCATGGGTAATTTCCTTATCCGATTCATAAAACCTTCCAAAAAAATTTGAGTACTCAACGTTGAAATGTATTCTTGATACATTGTGGAAAGGAAAAGTGCTTTCAAAGGATTTGAGATGAGAGGCGCCCAGGATTGTTCCTCCTTTTAAACTGCACTCGTCATATGCACGATTCCATGATAGTCGCTCCATGGATATACTATAGCATCCATCTTTATTCTTATACCATCCAGGATCACAGCTCCATGCCTTGAGAATACAAATTTGAGTTACAAAAAGTATTGTAAACATCAAAAAAGGATGATGTTCTATGAAGTTCCTTCATTCTCACTCGTTTCTTTTAAAATTGACAAAAATTAATTCGTTGAAAACTAATAATCTGGTTTTTTTTATGATAAGATAAATTGAATGTGGTTTGTTTTGTTTCAATAAAGTGAATGATATTGTTCTTTTGTGTGTGTACTTATTTATCACAAAAACTGTGGCTATCAAATCCCTTATCTCTTCCAGATGACAAAAAATGTGTACGTAATCTTGAAGAGTGATTCTTTATATTCAACTCTAGAAAATTTATTCAATTACCATTAAATATCATAATACAGTCAAATAAAAAAAATAGTGTTTATTGAATATTTCTACATCAGTTAGTCGAAACAGAGCTGTCCTCGTAACTCTCTGATCGTTGTTAAGGACTCGATTGTATTTCACTTCCACATAAGTTTATTTTATTCATGAACGGTATTATGTATATTTGGCGGAATAATTCTTCATATTCACTCTACATTGTAGGTATACGGTAATAAAACAAAATCTTCAGAATGATAAAAGATCACAATCAAAGAACAATAATAAATTATGCATGGGATTAATTTAAATAATTTCATTGTTAATTTATTGAAAAGTTTCCAATCAAGTCAAATCTCTGAGTTCTTAGTTCCATTTCTTTGATCAACTCTTAAAATTATATTTTTAAATTCTTTATAATTGATTTATGATTGAATAATTGGAACATTACTTGTTGCTGTTGTAATCCTGATATGCTCACATTTGATCAAGTTAATTCAAATTTCTCACCTGTATGACATATATTATATTATTTAAAAACAACTGAAACTTTTGGTGGTGGAGAAGCTGCAAGGGAGACAATTACCAAAAAAAAAAAAAAAAGAAGAAGTTTCTCATAATTTAACAGAACCCTCTTAGCCATTGTTAAAATAGAAAAACTAAGGGTCTTGATAGTAAGGGAAAAGACAGCGGTTGGATTTTTGGTGCATTTTTTTAATTCAGTTTATTGGTCTTTGATGCTCAGAGAAGTGAGTAATAAAACACACGTTGATCATAAATGAGTTTGATTGTCCGAATACAGTATACATTTCAATGCAAATGCATATGGCTATCAAATTGGTTGCAATGAAATTGGATCCTTATCAAAGACTTAATGATGAAATTCTTTAAAAATCAAATTTTCCAAAATTATTCTACCTGACAATGTAAATTAAAGTAAGTGGACCACTCTATTGGAAATTTTATAGATTCCCCGGGCATTTGGCACATTGCCTTCTCTTTGTCTAAAGATCAAATATGAAATCAACAAATTTTAGAAGACATAGTTGAAATTAATGTATAACTAAAGGAATAATTGTATAAGCATAATTAAGTTAAATAACTTATTTATTTCAAAACTGAAATAGACATGACTTTTAGAGTTACAAATATAACTTTTAGGTAATCGAATCATTTTATCATTAAATGAGGGTTGTTTGAAAAGTCTGTGCAAAGTCGGAGACGTATCGAGGCTATGTTTAGTAAGTAGCACCGTTTGAAAAATTCATAGCCTTATTGTTCATTGTGCTGTTTTTGAATAAAAATAAATCCTATTTGACAATAATAATGTTCTTCTCTCATCTCAAGACTATGTCAGAAAGTTCCAGAAAACAAATCATGAAAATGAAATGATCACCTTCATGAATAAGAAAAAGAGTCCTACTTTCCATCCCTTTGTTTAATAATGACCTTTAAAAGATAATTCACTATTGGGGAATTGGAAGGGAAAATTAAATGGTACTGGAAGTGTTATTGTTTGTCTGCCAGGACTGCATATCACGAATTCCGACATTTAAATGGAATTTCATGTGTTTGAGATGAGTAATTATTTTTTTATGTATATTATGGACACTCCAGTACTCAAATCGACCAAACTTGCGAGAATAAAAGTAGAATGGAAGATAAAGTTCACTTTAGGAGGAATGTATTAAAGAACATGAATAAAGTAGCAGGAGGATGATAACTCCTTCTATTTCTCATTGGGGTTTTATATGATTATTTTTGCTCTATATCGAATTCAGGATTCCTCTATTTTTTTACAACAATTCTTTATATGATATAGAGCGGTTTATCTACGAGATTAGAAGCCACTGTCATGTACCTTGATGTATCACTGCAATGAATTATCCTTCCATTAATGAAGATGAGAGCTAAGGAGTGAACTAAATATCTTCTTCAAGAGACATGATCCCTAAAAAACAAGTTAAAATTAAGTACCTCTTTCCTTTCATAGTCTAAAAGTATTTTTACCCTACAAAGTTTTGTGGCGATTCAGGTTCCTAATTAGAAAAAGTAAAGATGAAATATCCATACGTATGGATAAGCGTGCGGAATTATTTTGCTTCAATAAGATAATTTTTCCCTCGAGTGGCTGCACTAAAACTCATACCCACAAAAAATCAGACCTACCTAGATAAATATAGTTTAGTATATTAATATAGAAGATTACTACTATTTTTTGGAGGCAGGGAGTGACTAGCACAGAATGATTATTTATTGAAATGATATTTTTTTTCGAGAGAAATTTTGAGTGACTTTTAAAAATTAGAATATTTTGGAGAACATATTTTGATGACAGTTTTTCAAAATATTTTATTTAGAAATAAACTCAAATCTAGCTGTATTTACGGTTATTTGAGTGTACTTAAATGAAAAAGGTTGGGAATTCGGTATCGCCAGATATTTTTTATTATAACATTTTTGCATTTTATTCCTTAAAAAAAGAAAATAACCATTAAACGTCAAAAAAAAAAAAAAAATGGTTCTTCATGTACGCGTTTTGATTTGAAAATCTGTAAAATGTAGATAAAAAGGAAATTTTGATGTGTTTTTTTTAGTTTTTAACAATTTATAATTTTGAACTATAAAAACTGTCAATTAAACTCGTAAACATACGACCATGTATTGAATATTCCTTAATTTCTAAGGTTGATTTGTTTTTATTTAAGGATTTTTTTATTTTTATATTCTATAAGTTTGATATTTTTCATTTATTATGCATATTCAATTCCTTTTTTTTCAATAAAATTAATGAGTCGACTTTGAGGAATGAATACAGTCTTGAAAAGCTCAGTGGTGTTGTTCAAATCCTTGCTATTAACAGGCTTGTGAGCAATCAGGAAGATTGAAGTCAGAAATTCACTGTGATCTAACGGTCAGGGCCATTTGCAGTCAGCCATCCGATCATTTTAGTTGAGTTCAAACTCAAATATACAATTTCCTTAAACCTATACATATATATACTTTCAACTTCAATTATCGATGTACACACATTTTTCAAATCTATTTATTTACAAAATTTTATTATTAGTATAAATTATAATACATGTAGGAAAAACTAAAAATAGACGAATAATAAAATATCCAAAAAAATCATTTTTCTTCGAACTCTTTATTTGACATTAACAGGAGCTAATTCTCAAAGTTCTCGTCTCTCAGCCTCTGTCTAATTATAAATTACGGCAAGAACCAGTTCCCACCACGACATATGCATAGAAGGATCAAAAACAAGTCAAGCCCGAGGTTATAAAGTAATCAAGACCAAGTGTACTAGACTCAATACCAAGACTGATCCTATACCAAACCCATAAAAAAACAGGCTCAATACATAGACCGGGTTCAAGGACCACAGCACTTACAAAATTACATGGTATGTAATTTCTACATGAAATTATGTAAACTATATCGCTGTAGACTGATATCTCCCAAATCACTTCGATCTTATGTCTCTGATTTTTGATATCTTGAATTGTCTATATTCTTGCTTAGAGCTGGAGTGTAAAAATAGGAGAACGTGCTCAGAGTGAGCATGCCACACACCAACAAAGTTTAAACAGAGATAGGTCGGATTAATTTTGATCCTGCCGTCTCTAATATGTACATGTACAGTTCTTTTGTTAAAGAACTGTACATGTACGTTAGGGATATTTTTGAAAAAAAATGAATGACAACTGATTAGAGAAAAATAAATGGGTCTCTCATAATAAATGAGACAAAAAAAAAATTGCTCCATAAATTAAGACAAAAAAAAAAATCTTTCCACAGAGTGAAACCAAATCAAAATTGGTCTTCAATGTGAGACTTAAAAAATAGGTCCAAATCAGTCTAGAAAAAATAACTTAAGACCGAACCGGAAAAAAAAATTCGGAGATGGACCGAGTTTCAACACTAATATATACATATATATGTGATAACATATTTTTAATACATTTTGGGGTCAGATGAATAATAAAACTAAGCATTTTTGGTATACAGTAAGGATTAAGTTTTTTTATGTGTTGATCTCATTTCATTTGACAGACCTCCAATACCTCACTATTTTCCTCAATATAAATTAAAAAAAGGTTTTTATTGCCCCCAAATTGCCCCAGTTCGACAATTTTGCTGCGTCATAAAAACGCTTTATTATTAAAGTCATGATAGGCACCCATGTTTTTTTTTTTGTCCTTTGATTAATATTTCTTTTTTAAATAAAGAGAGAGAGAGATTTGATACGGTAATTATTCTATTATTAATATAAACGTACAAAAATAATGACGTGTCAGTATGGAAAATATATTAAGCTAGACTATATTTGTTTGCTATTGTGAATGGAGCTTGGACACACAAATCAAATAGCTAAATACGAATTCATATAAAAAATCATTCAAACAATTATTTGTAAAATGTAGTCAATATCGTCTAAAATATAAATAATGCCAAGTTAGTTTTTAGATAAATTAATGCAAATAGATTTATTTACATAATTCTTCCATCTTTGCAAGTTACAACACATTTAGATAAACGTGATCCCATGTTGAGTACTCCATCAAAGTTACCTTCAAATGAGTGTTATTATAAAATCACTGCTTCGTCTTAGTGTAATTTGAAACGCACTGATTTTTAATGTATTTTAAGATGTGGCAAGTCACGGAAAATATTCTATAATTAAGTATATTATATTTACGCTTTATTGTTATATATAACAAGAACCTCAACAGGGATTTGCATTTCTATTAATGCTCTTCAAAGGGAAGCTTAATTAAATTAAAAGGTTTTCCCTCATTTTGTTTTTAGGTGTAATATTATTTTGGAAGCTTATCATTCAATTAAAAGAAGGTAGGACTTGTGGACGGCAGTTGAGGGGCAACCCTGAATGCATTTAAATCAACATCATTATCATCATCGATTTGTATGTGTGACTCAATCCTCCTCCACCTACTCTATATGATTACACCTTTTCGTAGAAGTAACTTGGGCGTAAAATATTATGTATACCGTGACGTAATAATTATCATGAGCTTGCCGTGTCCCTCCTCCCGATTTTCAAATAAGAAAATATATGTGCATTGAGTGGGAAGTTGTTTATTCATTTCACTTGACTACAATATTAGTAAATAGAACCTCATCCATGCTATAAAAAACAAACAAAAAAAACACCCATACGAGAGAGAAAACATCACACACATTGGAGGCGTATGAAGAGGAGGACCCTTTGGATCTGGGAATCCATAATGCTTAATCAAAAATATCCATCTTTTCCTAACTAAATATCATTTCCACAACTGTCCTTCCCACGGCATTACCTTGTGAACACAAACATTCACAATGTATCTTGTTGTCTGCTTCATATGTTTCTACTCCCCCCTAATCAGTGCTCTCTGTGTTGATTGGCTGAGATAAAATTAACTCAAGTTTAAATGTAAACAATTTTCAACAATTATTGGTAACAGCCCAGACCAATCCCCTCAAGTGGTCCATGAGGCCCCATCGAAGATATTTCAGGGTTTCACACCAGACTGCCCAGAGAGTTATCAAAAATTGTGTGGAAAGATCCTTGTGAGGGTGGATAGGCCACTTTTGACAGCAACAATGAAAAAAACCAATCTCCTCCGTTGCAAGACCCTTTTGTGTTCTTTTGAACTCTTTTTTGACACTTTTTTCACGGCTCCAGCCCTGATACAGTGTTTTTCATCATAACCTTGTGGTATTCAAAGCCACTGTCAGCCAGCACTGGGACGTTATGCCAGACATTAATGATTAAGAGAGACAAAACACACATCCATTTATAGTATTAATTTTGTTGAAATTCTACTGTTAATTAATAAATTATTTCTTGTTGAAGTTAACAATTCAATGTATTCAGATTTGAATGGACAACTTGGTTACTTTCCCCTTCAACATATATATATATATATGTTGAATCTCGAATGAAGATGAAGAAACGAAGAGAACCCCAAAGTAAATATTTGTTTACTATATAAAAACATTTGTAGACCAATACTTCATAGAGATATTTGGGCCAATGATAGGCTTTGTATTCAAATATGTGGGATGAGTTAAGATACTAAGAGTTTTACATATAATTAAGAGCCTTTATTTGATTTAAAATACTTACATTGGCCCTGATATAGCCGCTTTCAAATAACAGGGGGAATCTTAATTAATTTTTGTCTTCAACCCAATTTTTATATACAAATTTAGTCAATTATAGCTTTTATAATCAAATTTTCGAGATGAGTCCAGATACCCAGGAGTTTTAATTATAGTTTAATACATTTAGTTGATTAAATATAATCAACATATTGATTATAATATGTCTCCTTTCCAATAAAATCCATTAATTTATTATTATTTTATTGTGAGGATATATTTTAGGTATTTTAAATACAATTTGCGGGTTATCCAAAGATTTTATATAAATAATAATTTGTTGATTGAAATTGAGGAAAATTCGTCGAAGAATGCAAATGTTTTTCTCAACTTTGAGAAACATCTTTCTAGCGTGTTATTGTGTTGACAGGCCACATGTAAGAGTACATTATGTGTAATACATCACCAGAGTATCTATGAGAAAAGGGATCTATCTGTGAACAACATGTTTTCTAGAAATATTCAGAAGCTCAGCCCATTGAGTCATCTGTTGTATAATGTGCATACATAAAATCATTTGGCCCACGCAGATGAAAAATCTACCTTCACGAGGCAAGGTGAAACATTATTTTATCAAAAAAAAAAAACCTATTGCGATGTGGGTTAATATCATATCAATTCACACTTTTTTTTTTATCCTATCTCAAAAAATTAAAGTGGTGTGCCGTGTGTCCTTCTAACTTTAAGCCTCTACAGACTCAATATTTGTCAATGGGAGTGCTGTGATATTGAATTTTATATCAATGAAACGCCTTCTCCTCAAATTACTTGAAACTGACTATGTTCTTCAAGCCCAATCCAAAAAGACTGTTTTACACGGGTTTTGGTACTTTCAGACATTCACAGACCCTAGAAACTCGTGGTATTTCTCCAAAATTATATGGATTTTTTATATAATTATTCACACTACCCATTTTAGCCATTTTTTTCATCCGTTTTTTAGGAGATGGCAAACTTAAAAATGAGTTTTCTTTTCCTAAACTGTCATCAAAGGGATTTTTTTTAAACGCTGAACGCTAAAAATGAGATTTAAACGTTTCGTTCCTATAATACTTTAAAAAAAATGAAATAATGAAAGTTAATATTTTTTTTATTCATTTGAATATGGTTTAAAGGGCTGATAAATCAAAGACAAAAGGTTGGCAGACCTATCTGGTGGAAGTGGCACAGAGGGGAGGGTCATTAGCGTTTCAACGCTGGGACGGGGGTTGGCACAGGTTCCACTTTCGACTTTCGAGAAGATTCATGTCGGGTGAGGAAGGAGCCCAAACATCGTGTTTCAGCCATTACTTCGTAGTCCTGCCCTTGTGCACCAGACAGATTCTTGATGGAACACATATTCGGACTTCACCCAGGACAAGACTAGCTTTATTTAGGACGTTCTGGTACTCCTTGGTCTACATTCTAAGGGCTTTCGAGAACCTATACGGGCGCATCATTTTGCCATCTGATGCCACGATTCTCAGTGTCATTGCAGAAGATGGGATTTTAGTTTGGTTGACCGGTGGAACCTCATCGACCGCACAGGCGAGGTAGAAGTCATTCTCAGAGTTTCTCGACTAGTGCACCGTCCAGTTTTTCGTGTCTTCTTACAAATCAAATCGGCTAAAGATGATCTTTTAGCCTCTATTTGGACAAATAAGTAACCGATTCTAGTTAGCTATAGCTCATTTGAACGCTAATTGCAGAATGAATAAATTGAGGATCGACGTCAGAGTAATTCTTTCCTATGTTCTTGTTTATTTCCTTCTCCCTTCCCCTCGTCACCACTTATTGTAGCTGATCTAATGGTACGTTTAGACAGCTAAACTTTTATCCTCCACAACATTCTTCCCATTGTCAGGGTTGCCATAATGATTTTTGTTTTAAACATACCCAGAATGCTCCCAATAGATTTTTTTATTACACAAAAAATTAATATTTGAATTGTTTTTCAAAAAAAATCATATTAAAAATTTTATTTTTGTAATTTTATCCCCAAAAATTTAATTTTTAGGAATAGCTGTGGAGTTGCAAATTTTTCTCAAAAACAAAAAAAATGTAAATAGCTGTGGATGTTTTATTTTTTTTCTAAAAAAATTAGTTTATTGTAAACAACTCTGCATTTTCAAAAAAATTCAATTTCTTTTTTTTTTGTAAATAATTGTGGATTTATGAAAAAAAAATGATATTGTATATTTTTTTTTTTTTTTCAAAAATTGTAATATTTGAAATTTTAATAAAATTTTCTTTATATTTTTCAAAAAAAAAGTTCAAAAACCAACCCCCTCAAAATAAATCCGCTGGACTTCCCTGATAGCAAAATAGTATTTTTTTAATTATTATTTAAAATATTAAAGAATCGGAAACAGGAATTTTTAGTAGGACCGCATCGGAATCCTTATCTTTTTATTTTTTTTTTTTTGAATTGTCCCATCACTTATCTTTTTCATCGTTTTGGTCAACTAACTTTCGAGTTAAAAAATATCCCTTGCTTATGCTCACCTTAAGTACTTTTTATCTCTATGAAAATTGCTTACAGTTTTAAATGAAGTAATTAAAATTGAACCAATCACCGTTAAGAAGTACTTATAGTTGTTTTTTTTAGACGTTATTTTACTTAAAAATTGTTATCATTAAACGATCGGCCAAAAAACGAAGTTAAAAATTAGCTCCCCATTCCGATGATTATTTGTTAGCTCTCTTTTCTTTTTCATTATTTTTTCTACTACTTCCATGTTCTTAAACAGCTGCTAAAATCTATATCAAGATATTTCCCAACTTGTGGCTCCTATATAATTCATTCTCTAATGTGTAACGACGTGTAGGAAGACTGAAAAGTGGATTTTGACTTGAACTTTACTGAACATTTGAAAAATTTAATTGCCAATAAATCATATTAATAAAAGACTAAGAACATAATTTTAGAAGTTACATTTTTGGAGTAATACTCACGTATACATACATCAAAGGGAACATTTCATTTAGGTTTTTTTGCAAGGAGCTAATTCAAATAATGACTAAATAATCCAATAATCTTAATGACTCTTTTAAGTTTTTTTATAACCAACTTAAAATATAGTATTAATAAATATTAGCGATGAAACGATTAAAAAAAAAAAAACGATGCTGATTCCGTTTCTTTAATATTTTAAATAATAGTTAAAAATACCATTTTACTATGAGAAGCATCCACAATATTATTCTTTAATGAGGGAGTTGGCTAATATCAAAAATTCCTTAATTTTGGAGGAGTTTTTTTTCCATATCCTAGAAAAGTAAAAAATAGTTAAATACCAGTAATAAATAAGAAATGAAATAGCAAATTAAACATTATTTTCCCGATTCCAGTAAAAAACCAATTTTCCGATTCCGATTAATTGTTCCATCACTAATAAATATGTAATATAAATAATTTTAACATCAAAGTTTTTAGGTTTAACAGAATAATAAATCGACTGCGTAAATTCATGTTAGTGTAGGATGAACCTTTTTCAGACATCTGACGATTTACGACTTCAAAAGGGATTTTGAAGGCTTATAAAATGACATTTGACATCCATCGACACATAAGTAACCAAGATTTATATTAATTAAATTGAGCTATTGAATTATTGTCAATTTCTATTAATGAATTATTCTAACTCATCGTAAAGGCCCGCAAGATTGTGCATAAAGTGGCTAAATTTCATTGTTCAAAAACATTTAAAAAAAGTGTATACAAAGTTTCTTACATTAAATAAAGGTTTTAAGCTTTAGTCAATATTCTTGAGTATTTCAACGTATCCTAGAAATTTGAATACAATGCCTATAATTAATCAAAATATGTCCATAAAATATCTGGCTGTATGTATATTTATATGATATTAGCAGACGGTCTCTGATTTGAAGGACTAAATAAAAGGGAATATAAACAAAGAATGAATGTAGAAGAAAAAAGACAGAGAAAAGAACGTAGAATGATACAGAGGGAGAAGAGAAGAGGAGAGGGACAGAGAGAAGAAGAGATAGAAAATGAGTGTTCAAACTTTTTGAATTCCATGTATGATAACACCAAAAACAGACTTATGATGAAACACTAAATTGGACATATTTCCTCGTTTTCTTGATTTTTGTGACCTTTGTTATATTATTCCAGGCGATATTGCTCCTTTGTGTGTTTGTGTCTTGTAAGACACAAACGTGAAACGTGAAACGACACGTCTTTGATAATATAATATACTAAAAAGGAACCCCTTTAAAGGAGCAAGGATGAGTCACAAATCTTGCCTCCTACACACAAAAACGAGCATATAATGTAGGAAAATACTTACTTGAAAATCTAATATACAGTGGACAAAATGAGTTTTAAATCCCTTGTCAATTTTGTTAGTTTAGACACTAACAATGAAAAGAATGGTCTATTATGGTAATGGTATATTTATTTTATGGCGTGTCATTATATGTATGAACAAAAAAAAAAAAGTATAAGAAGAAGGAATGCCACTCATTATTTTTTGTGTTGTACCTAGATTCACCCCAAAAATCCCAAGAATCAACACTGAAATCCCAGGAAATAATAATAGTTTACAAAATATCAATAAAATTTGACACTCACCTTGAAATAATTATATTTCATATTCTTCTTCCCATTCAATAATATCTTCTGATAAGTTTAAATAATCATTTTCTTTATATCTTTGTATCGTTAATGAACAAATTCAAGTTTCTTTGTTCGGGCAATAGGAGGCTAGCAGTTCGAACATGTTCTAACAATACATATATTCATTAGCTGTTGTTAAAATCAGACGAAACAACAACAAGTTCTGAACAAGTTGAAAAGGAATAAATGAATAGTCAACACTTGACGCTTCAAATGAATAAAGTTTTATGATATAATTAAAAGAAAGTTATGTATAAAATCCCAAGGTTATGACATCTTTATAAAAATAATCCATAACTTAACATCAATATCCCAAAAACACTGACTACAACGCCAAAAAACACCATCCCCACCATTGAGCATAGGGCTTGGCAACAATATCTTTGGAGTGTTTCTCGGTTAACGGAAATTGGCAATTCCAGAGGGTGGATGCAACATTCTCGGGAAATCTTGGGTACACCTTTTTTCTCTCAGGGTGGGGCACTGAAAATGGTACGTGTAATTGTAGGGCATGAGCAGGGGAGGGCTGGAGGGGCTGTATCCCCCCTAATAAAGGACTTTTGATTCTAACTAAAATATATCATATTTGAAATTGAATTAAATTTTCCCAAAATATTTGTGAAAAACAATGGATTTTAGAAATTTTTCTCCAAAAATTTCATATTTACAACTTAATTTGAGATCTTTTTTCCAAAAAAAATTAATTTTCATGTCTGCAGTGTAGATTTTCATCTTTTTTTGTCAATAGTTGTGAATTTTTGAAATCCTTTTAAATTAAAAACTTAATTTTTCAATTTTTTTCGGAAAACTGGAATTTCAAAAGCCTGTTCACAAAAAAATATTTGTTTTTGGATAAAAATTTCAAATATTGAATTTTTGGCGAAAAATTAAAAAAAACCAGTCATTCAGATAAAATTACTTATTTTAGAAAAAAAATTCAAAAATTTTATATCAAATATTAAATTTCGTGGAAAAAAATTCACAGTTATTCACAAAAAAAAAAAAAAAAAAATTGTAAAAAAATTTAAAAAACTCAGAGCTGTTCCCAAAAAATTTCAAATATTTAATTTTTTGATCGGCTGCATAATTTGGCCAAATTATTTTTTTCCAAAAAAAAAGCTTTCTGCATTTTCACATAAATTTTTTCCATCCTCACCAAATAAACTGATAGTAAAAAGGAAAATTCCTTAATGGGGGAGGGGGGTGTAGGCCCTGTCTATGTATTTACAAATCCGCTGTTGATTTGTCTAATACTGTTACTCCTTATTATTGTTTTAAATATTGATTTGTTTAAATAGAATTAGTTCTTATTTTTAGTCTATCAAATCTATTATAGTTATAATATTAAACCATTTGATTTGATTTTTTGTAATTATATTAAATTTTATGATTTATTTATTTTGACGAATTTTCTGATTTCTGACTATTCTGGATCATAAAAAAAAGAAGAAAAAAGTAATCACTTTCACCATATTTCCCGTGTTACCGTAAGGATCCAATATATCCATCTCCAAAACTATATACCTCCAGGAGTCAAGAGCATAAACCTTTTTTTGTTTGTGTAAATCAAATTTCAAAGTTTTTTATTATATTACAAAAAACAATTTTGTAACATTTGTCTATAACATTTCCAAGTAATGCGTTATAATTAAATTCATTTTTTGTTGTAAACATTATCTACTTAAAACCTATCTGCAGTAACACTCGAAATAAATCATAAAAAGGGTCATATATGATGTAAAACAGCATTGTAACGTGTTAAACATATATGTAATTATTGATTATAATTGGTTGATTTAAGCTTTTTGTATGTCATATTATAGGTTTTTAACCTCTAGCCTTAGGGTTTAGTTATCAAAGTGCATCACTATCAAATAGAAAATAGTCCAACAGTTGGCAAAAATTACGTAGTTAGTTAGTTAATTTCGAGTCTTATTTCTTATTCTTTTTGGAGTAGGGAAGGTCAAAGAGAGGCAATGATAATTAGAGTAGTGATAACCAAATGGCATGGGATACACTAACAAGGGATGGAATATCAAAATAAACCGATAAATCAGTCGTCGTAACAAACTTTTAACTATTTTCGAAATGTTGTAAATAATTTGTGAAATATGATCAATGATTATTAATGATTTGTAACAGATAAACTAATATCAATGGATGGAAAGAAAAAATAAAACTGGAGGGAAAAAGATTATGAGACGAGACAAAGACTAATTATTTTTTAAATAATAGTAAAAGATATTCAGAACGCATCAGTCAACTTTGATATTTTTCTGTGGTCATTAGTAAAATCTTTCTTACATAAGAATTTTCGATTATTCGTTATTACTAAAGACTAGGGGATGTGTTTAAAGAAAAAACTAAGTATAGCGATTGGAAAAGAAAAAAAACAAACCCGATTGAGCGTGTGCTCTTTTTTGTTCAATATTTCATAGGTCGTGGGTGTGTTATTTATCAAATTGTAGAGCCACAATTGGCCATGTAATGAATGGTGCCCATATTTCATATTAAGACTTTTTTTAATATTTCTATTCTTGACAAGGTCTTTTTTCAAAAGATTATTTTACTTTCTCCCGAATCAAATATAAAATAATTTATTTTGTAGTTATGATATTTAATTTTTTTCTCTCCAATCATACCATATATAATCTAAATTTTCTCAATGTCATCTCATTTAATCTATTGAGGGTGTCACCCTTTCCCTCCGTGGTAACGGCTCAACTTAAGCATGACCAGTGATGGATAAAACCTGTTGTCTTGCTATTATTTAAAATAAAATAAACCAAAATAAACATGGTTATCCTGAAAATTTGAAAAATGGTTTTGAGGAGAGCAGTTTAAAATGTCATAGCGTTTCATTAAATTTGCAGTTCAAACTGCAAAACAGTTAAACTGTTTTTTCCAATCATTCAATTTTGTCATATATCCTTTTATCTTCTGAGCACAGGGAACTAAGTCTGATCTTCTTCTACCTTGTAGGTTCAAGTTAAGCTGATTTACTGTTTTAAAGATATCACGGAGATAAAATATTTTTATTTAAACTTAGAAAGCCCTTCCAAAATTGTCTTAGCTTTTATTTGTCTGGAAATACAATCAGTCATTTCAGACTTGAACTTGAGAAAGTTGATTATGGGTTCAAACAAATTCACTAGGTTTTCCAGGCTCAGGCCTGTTCACAACCATTTTACTTATGTATGAAGCAATAGGGTTTTGAATTTTTCCTCTTCACATAATTATCTATCATAAAACTGATTTTGCATTGACAAAGTTAATCGTATGTATGGTATTATTGAGTGGTTCTTCGATGTCTCCTCCAATATTCATAGAAGCCAAATTCTGTCTGTGGATAAGGCAATTCATATTAAAGATGTGAGGAACAACAGATTTCATTCTTGAAACAAAACCTTTCACCTTTCCAGTCATGGCAGTAGCCCTATCTGGAGCAATGTGGATCAAATTAGTCAGTGGAATGTTTTATGATTCAAATACTGGATTACTTCATTAAATGTTTCTTCTCCATGGGTAGTTTCAGTCAAACTTTTAATAAACAGCATTTCTTCCCTTATATCATGTTCGTGGATAAATCTGAGATACACGAGAAGGATAGCTTCATTGTGACTTGTGCTCTCATCAACCTGGATAGAAAACTTTTTTTCAGAATTTCCGCTATCTTGTTCTCAACAAAATTAGATATTTCATCCTGTCGTCTTGTAATAGTGTCATTTGAAAGGGGCATTTTACTCAGATATAACTAAGCCTCACGATAAGCCTGAGGTGTTCCAACCTTGGCAACAATTTCAGAAACCAAATAACTAAGTTTGAGTGTATTTGCTTTTACACTATTGATGTTCTTTACAAAGTCAAATAGTACCTGTCTTTTAATTCCCAAAAAAATCCCTATTTTTATCAACAAACAATGGATGCTTTGATTTCTGGTGGTCCTTCAGCTTGACTTTCCTCATGGAATAATTTGTCAAGATGGCACAACATTTAAGGCAATTAGGTTTTGCGTCTACGGATACAAAGCCAAACCAGATAAAATCTTTATTGTAATTCCTAATTTTTAACTTTTTAACAGTTGGTTCTGACATTCTTACAGTTTGAAAAAACAGCTTTTTAAAAATAGCCAAAAAAAACAGAATGCTATATTTATTAGAAATAATTTAGTTTAGTTTTCATTTACATGTTTATGTTTATTAGGGTTACAGGTTTTTATTCATGTCTTTGGCATAGATAAATTATACATACATATGACACTTACTAATAGACCTTATATACTATGGTATTACAGTGCCCCTATACATAGTTAAATAACAGCTTAAAAAGATTCCTTATAAGTAAAATCAAATCAACTTTATTTGAATTTTAATTAACTAAAAAGACAAATGTTTACAGTTTAGAATCTGACTGTTTATTCACGATCTAAAAACTTTTTATTATTTTTTCCAATAAATTTCTTAGTGTCCTTGTGTAATTTATCTATGTATTGAGTACCTTTATATCTATTGTTATGTATAAATGTGACTAGGTCTCTGTGGTTAACCATTAGACTCTCTTTGATTGAAAAAAAAATTATAGTCTTTTTTTTCAAACACACTAGTATTTAAAAAAAAAAAGAGTATTAACGGAAAAAAGTCCACATAAAAACCCCCATTGACAGGAAGGGGGGTAGTATTCTGTATATAAATAACTGATTATAATATTTAATGAAGACAAAATAAAAAAATAATATGCTTATAATAAAAAAAACCTCAACAACACTAGGCAGCAAATGGCGAAGGGCATCAAAAATGTTAATACTATTTAGAATTTTGCTACATGTAAATTTTTGAATGGAAAAGGGACTCATGGGCTGAAAAAGGTTGAAAACACTGTGATAGAGTTTTAAACATTTTCGAGTTTCATAAAAGCCTTCAAAAAGAGCCCCTTATTCGCCTTTGTTCCATTTCTGCAAAATAGGTCTAAATAATAATTGATTTTATGTATTACAGATATTTCTACTAAGGTAAGCCATCTAAAGGATATTAATACTAACTTAAAAATCCAACTTGGAGTCCTTGAAGCAGAAAGAAAAGAATTAAAGAAGAAGTAGAAGGAGAAAAATATCAAAATTTAATTCTTTAGAAATACACCTCTCTTCGGGGTTTAATTCAGACATGATAAAATTATTAAGTTGCAAGTCAAAATAAAGCCATCAAGAATTACTTGAGTAAGATTCCTTGAGGAAATATATGTCCTCCAAATCTATTGTACCAGGAATCTTAGGTCTATCAATTAAGAAAAAAATGAAGAAAATTGTAAACTCGTTAACTGAAGTAGAGGGTTCCTTACTTAGTTTGTCTATAAATGCCATAGAATTTTATATTTCACTGTGTTTAAATATGTTAGGATAAGAATGCACATACATTTATGAATGCAAACTGAGATTATCAAAGAAAATAAAATAGCTTCTTCTACTTTCGGAAGCTAAAGCATGTGTACCATATGAGAATTAAAGTAAATTAAAGAGATTATTATTCAACGTAATTATTCCATTTGTTTATAATAATTAATCGTGTGTGTAAGGCCAATAAAATTATTTTTTTAGTATTCATTTATTGAATTCATGTTCTTTTTGAACTACTTGATATTTGTCTCAAGGAGCGCTGAAATCTCGTGACGTTACTCTTCTTATAGGGCTCTGATGACTGTAGAGTTGTTCTAATCTTTGTAAAAGAGCGAATTTGATACTTTGAAAGAGATCCGTGATGAGTGATGTCAATGAGTTCTAATATTATCAAGATGAATATATATAAAGGTGAGGCAACAAGGATCTTCTAAGGCAGTCTGGTTGACGTTAGCTGACTCTGCTAATGTAGTGACGTAAATGTTGTGGTTGTTCAGATAATTTCACTGAAGTGAAAAACATTATTTGTATCTTTTCAGAAAAAATGGCATCATCTTGAGGTTTAAAGCGTGTTTGCACCTTGGCCTGCTGTCCCAATCAACGGGATGCTCAGTATTTTGCATTTCCTCAGAAAAATTTAATGCTCAAGCCTCTTTGGATCTCAGCCTGCAGGAGAAAAGACCCAATTAATAATAAAAATTCCAAGGTTTGTGATAGGCATTTTACATCCAATGAAAAACTTTCTTGTGGGGTTTGTGTCCATGAAAGTGATGGGGAAATTTTTTTCACCTTCAATTTCAAAATGGAATTTTAATCTCCATTCATTCGACAAAATCATTATTTCAAGGTATCAAGGATGATGGAACGAAATTCATTTAACCTCTCATCTAAATGAAGATTGTCTAGAGAATATATTATCACGGATTCGTGCTATCACAGGAAACAATACTCATTTAACCCCAGTAGAAGCCCTCAGGAGACTAAAAGTAATTTTAATTGGAAAAAATAATAAATTTCTCTTTAGAAATTCAGCTATTGAAGAGCAGTTACATGATCAAGATGATGGCGAAATAGTAACAAAATCAATGAAGAGTCATCTCTCTTCGTCAAATATACAAGAAAATGAGCATTATGAGGAAGTAATACATACTCTATGCAAATTAATGTTAGTCTTTTAGAATAATTAGTACAAAAATCAATTTTATTATTCTATAAAATCTCGAGCAAGAATATCGTCAACTTTCATAACAATCGAAATAAATAATGGAAAAGATTTACTTTTATAGATATGATCAATATAATTATAAATATAAGTAAAATATTTTTACTTTTTATACTTTTTGGAAAGTCCTATGAATAGCATTGTGTACTATAAATGAACTTTAATTAGATTTATTTAATTTATTCCCCTAATTTTTGTTGCCTTACAATGACTTAAGTCTGGATTTTAAAATTACTACTTAGAATCATATAGTAAATGGTGCCATGTGCACACATGTAAATCCGGTTTGTTTTTTAGCTGGCCCGTCAATTTTTAATTGCTAGTATAAAAACGAATTTTATCTTCCTTAGCAGTTGTCAATATTATTTAATTCCTGAGTAGTGATCATCCTTTCCTAAATATATTCAATTATATATTATTACTTCAAAACCTGTTTTAACGGTTGTGTCTGCTCATAAAAGACGGACTATATATAGCCACCACCTTCAATACTATCTGGAAGAGGACAAGCTCCAATCTCGCAAGCAGCTTTACTGAAAAACATCATTTTTATGATCATTTCTACTTTGTTAACTCAAATGAGCTTTTTACAATTATAAGGCTATAACAGTTGTCGTAGTTGTAGTTTTATCTCAACATCACGTGGTATTTTAACCAGTTTGTCCATAGTTGGGAAAATATTTGAAATCTCAAAAGTTTGTCCGTGTTTCTACGAGATCATTATGTATTAAGTCAGGGGCGTCCGCAAGATAGGCTTGGTTTTTTTCCCTCAAGGAATGACCTCATTTTTTTACAAAAAAATTCTTATATTGAGATTGTGCTCCTTCAGATAATATTATAACTCATTTGCTATAAGCTATGCTCAAAAAGTCAACAAAAGGACAAATGATCAATGAACCTTGTACTGAGATCTACATATATCTGGAGTGGACCATGGGTCAATCAATTAGCCTGATATAGGGGAAATTGTATTTCTTATTGTTAAAAATCAAATGGCAAAACCTAATTGTCTTTATACAAGATTACAACATTTTTATTTCAATAGAATCAAAAATCTTTTTCAAGCCACGTGCTACATTTAATACATCTTCCAGGAAGATAACCCTTCCATCGATCTCTTTTAATTATCTATTAAAGATTTAGATTCTATATATTATAGTTCCTTTGACAAATAGATGACTCCTAACTTTCACATCTAAACGTTACTTTTGCTACTTTTTTATTATTGACTTCTTGTAAAATGTTAAAGGTAATGTTTGTAGCAATTGCAAGTTTAAAAATTTTATCTACGCAAGTTTTTCATCACAAACTTTTTTATTTCAGTTTTGAAATGTTTTCTCTGTAGAAGAAATATTAATATAGCTCGTGACTTGACATACATTATCTGATACTGATGAACTAAAATTAGAGTAACATTGTAATTACCATGTTTATTTTGGGTTCACTTCTTTTAACATTCCTATTCTACACTGGTTTGCATAATTTCTTAGAAGCATAGATAATAAAAAGACTAGAAGAAGAAAAAACTTCCTATTTGATGACTTGATGACAATGTTTTTTTTTTTTAAATAATAATAATAGTAATAAATGCAAATCAAGATATTGCATATATATAAATAAAATTTGTGTCGTATGTGTGTATTTAAAGCATTAAAAAAAACGAAAGACCTTCCTGGTGAAAAAAAAAAGAAGAAGATCCATATAGTTATTTCACGTCCAAATATGACTGAACCGTAATTATGTTCTAGAAATTTGATTTTTTTAAAGAAAGGCTTAACCTATTGCAGTTGAAGGTTTTCAATTACCAGAATTATATAAAACTTTATTATAATAAACCAAAAAATAGTATACTCTTATGATTTTATTTGAATGATTTATTTTTGAGAGGCAATCATATTTATTTTTATTTTAAGTACATTTAGAAGAACAAATGTTAATTAAATAATGAATGCAATAAACAAAAAATGCTTGAATATAATAATGTAACATTCAATAATTTATGCTATTCTATTATAAATACAAATTATAATGATTTTACAAAAAAATTATATATTATTTCTAATAAATTGATGTTGACCATTTCAAGATGACAACTCTAGATATAGGAAAGATTTAGGCATCATTCATTGGTCATATTTTCACTGATACTCGTTACCACACTTTCCGAGCCTAATCAAAACAAAGGAATTCAATAAATATAAAAAATAGGCTGGGGCATTTAGGATAATTTAAGGCCCGTTCATGCTGTCGGTTGATTTTAGAGCATCAGTCGTTCCTTTCTTCGCTCTTTTTATTATTGTTCAACCGCACGGAGATTCCTTTTTATTCTCAAGGGTGTCCGCAGGGGTGGGTTGGACGGGCTGTATCTTTCCCAAGTAAAGGAATTCTTGCTTTTTTTGCAAGAAAATTTAATATTTCGTTCAATTATTCAATTTTTTTTTATTATTTTTTGAAAAATTAATAATTATTACTATGAATTTAATAATTATTTAATTAATTAAAGCGAATTTTTTAAACAGCTCTGGATTGTTAAAATTTTTATCTGAAATATACTTTTTGATTTTTTGTAAGTAGCTGTAGGTTTTTGCACTACTTTTCTGTCAAATTTTTTTTTTTGTGAACAGCTAAGGGATTTTAATTTTTTTTTCAAAAAATTTCAAAACTAACCCCTCCTCCCGAAATATAAACTTGCAGGACACCCTTGATCCTAATCAGCGTTTTGTACGAAAATTTTTCAGATATGAACGGAAGAACGGGTTAATTCCTTACTAGTTGAATATGTCATATTGTCAAATGCAACATTTTTTTGAAGTTTTGGTGATGATCTTCGAAATAAAAGTGGAATATTTGGGAACTTTGGACGCAAAGCTACGTAAATGACTCCAATAACCAGGACCATACCTAAAATTATTCCAATTACGATCCCGGCAATCCCTCCAGAATGTAATTCTGTTTAAAATATCATAATATGAAAATTAATATTCAAAGATTTATATAGTTATTGAACATATGTAACTAGTACTTGTATTTGAATTGTCGTCACTGGGATCAAGAGTAGTAGTGGTCGTTGTTGTTGAGGGTTTTGGAGGTGATGTTGGTACAACTAGTAAAATAAGATAAAGATGACATTAGAAAAAAGCTAGAAAACTCTAAATTAAAAATGAAATTGAATACGTATTCTATAAAAAAAAAAAAAAAAAAAAAAAAAAAAAAAAAAAAAAAAAAAAAAATCGTTAAAATGTATTTAATGCATCGCTAAAATACCATAAATTGATTCTCTTTCCTACTGAGAGAGCTCAAAATTTGTATGGTAGTTAGTACTTGAAATATTATTGATATGCAATATGAATCTTACACTAAATTACTGTTTTAGAATGTTGTATTTCACTGTAAGAGCAGAGTTGACTGAGGTTCTCAAACGTTGTTTAAAATATGAACTTAACTCATAAGATATTTGTTTCCTAGTTGGCTTTCTGAAGAGTATAATTCATTTATTTTTTCATTTTGCTGTCGTGACATTACTTAGATCAATTAGGATAAGCTGTTACAATGTAGGAGGGAGAGAAGGAAATAAACAAGCACATTGGCAAGACTTACTTACTATCATGCCAATTTCCAAATTCTGTTTTGAGTCCAACAAGGACTTGCAACTCCAACAGATAATCCTCTCTGTCTTTTATGAGAACACCAAAATTTTTAATCAGGGTTTGAATATAATTTAATGTAGTAGAAAATGAAGTTTTCGTAAAAGACGGAGATTAACTTTAAGGATTTGTGCAGAGTAATAATTGTAAGTCCTTGTTAGACTCAAAATGGAATTGAGAAACAACATCGACCTTTATCTTAGATATGATATTCTCTCAATTCCAAGTATATCACCTGGAAGGGAACACAGTCCTTCCTCTCGATGACACATAAAATCCCAATGTCAAGAAAGTGGGAGTTTGGTAAGGACGAAAGGACATTGGGCAGGGCTAGAAATTCGCCACCTTAGTAAAAGAAAAGAAAATTCATTCTTCAATTTGACAACAAAAAAAAAAAAAAAAAAAAACCTAACTATCAGAATTAGTTATTATTCTAAGCCCTTGTTTGATTTAGAGTAGGCTTACATGAGAGGTAAAGATGCTCTGCTCCTAAACATTCTTCCACTTTTCAGGATGACCACTTTCATTTTTTTATATACCCGGTAGGTCATGCTTCAACCACCATAGGAATTTTTATAAAAGGGATATTATTTTGCACGATATTATTTATAGCTCACCACTAAAAAAGTATGAATTTTATTTGTCAGAGTTAATTTTTTTAGTTATTCCCCTTATTAGTGTTCTGGACGTTGATTAGTTGAACTCAAATTACCTGTTGTTCAGCTCTGAACAATTCACTACCTTTAAGTGAAAAATAACCCCAAAGTTGAGTAGAATGACTTAGGAATATTGTAGATACTACTATGAGGAAAAAGACCACCAACATTTCAGCGGCTATAAAATATCCCCTTGAATTCTGATGATTTAAAATATGTTCATCTTTTGACTCGCATCATTTTTAGTAATATAAATTTTGTAGAGAAGTATTACAGTTTTATACTTCTTTTCGTTCAAATTTAGATCTCTTCTGTAGATTTTTAAATCGAAAATGAAAAAAAATAAGTTTGTTGTTTTCTATAAAAGAAAATTATATGTCAAATTTTGAATTTGATTAAAATGGTCCTACACTTATCGATCAAAATTTGAAAAAAAGCTCAACTGCCTCTCCCTCAAAAAAATTCTGATCACGTCTCCATGAATGAATTTGCTACATAAAAGAATACCTACTGATTCTTAGTTTCTTCTTCTTGTTTTATAAAAAAAAGTTTGAAGCGAATAAAAAATCCTATAACAATGTGTGGAGCAAGGTCCAGAAAATATTTGCAAGGAGGAGAGGCGGATAATATCAAAATGACGTCATAGTTATGCAATTTTACAATTTTATTACAGAAATATCCCACTTTGTCTAAAAAAGTGTGGGAAGGCAATACACCTATGTTTTTGGCACTACCGATAAACTCCTTCTCCATCCTAACTCTCTCATTATCGCAAAAACTAATTTCGTAGCACCCTTTAATATTAAGCTAAGAAATCACTTTTGAATGTTTCGCCTGACTGAAACAAAAATAAATCCTTTTTATGGGAAACTTGAATAAGACGGGTCGAAATGTGACGAATTGAAAAGTTTCTGACAAAATTTACATTTATTGCAACCAATGGATGATATCGCATTCAGGGTTTATATAGTAGCGTGGGAACCACAAGACATAGAATGCTTACTATGTTCCTGTAATACATACCTTTTCGAGCACTACACAAAAACTTCGTAATTGTGTATCATCCGAAATTAACCTCCATTTTCCTGAAGTACCATTAAATGCACCATAACTCGTCATATTATTTCGATTGGAAGAGTCCCAATTGACGTAGCCACCCAAAGAAGGCTCTAAGTCAATCCAATGGAACGACGAATCTAATTTTAAAAATTTCAATAAAAATTCTTAGAAATAATGTCTAATTTATAGTTAATACCCGTCTCTACACCCGCTTTATAGGCTCCAAACCAATGTTCTTCCTTTTGCTTATTTTTAGAATATTTTTTAACAGCCATTGATTGTCGCTGTGAGAATGTATGCCGGCCAGGACTCCTTGAAGGTTTTCACACTCCTTGTTTGCATATTCAAATTGAATATTGTAATCCTTTTCAGGTATGTTAAAACAATGCTCCATAGGACCCTTCATCCAACCTGTAACCTCTGGGCAGCCTCCTTTAGGTTGAACTAAATTTTTAGGCAAAAGTAAATAGGAGTTTTTGTATGGAAATGCTATATCTACATTTTTGTTAGACCAATCTAATTCTGTCATTTAAATTAATTAGTTTTGAATCAGCCACATTAATAATTCGTTATAGATCGATTTTAAGGATGAACATTTGATTACACCATCAAAGGCGTCCTCAGGGATTGGGCTGGACCGGCTGTTGCACCCTGAATAAACTTTTCTTTTATTAGGACTTGTTTTTGTTATTGTAACAAATTATTCAGCAGAGCAAAACATTTATTTGAATTTTTTTTTTTTTTTCAAAAAATTAATTTTCTGTGAGTATGGACGTAA
>NW_027296080.1:0-927 GCF_016086655.4 Lepeophtheirus salmonis | reverse complement strand
ATATTAAGTTCCATAACTTTATTTAGAATTGATGGGAAAAGCGGAAAGAGGATAGGATTGTCACAATTATTTATTATAATATTAGGGTACAAAAATTAGATACTATTAACAACTACTATCAATTAGCGGGATTTTTTAGATTCTTATGAAGATGATACATGAATAAATATTAGTAATATAAAAACGTATTACAACTAAATTTCTTAACCATGGATAAGTTAAGTTATTTATGCACCTTTTCTCAATTTTATTCGATATTGAAACAATTACATATTTTTATAATAACTTATAATAAATGACGCTAGATGAAGTTTTAGCAAAAATGTATTGATTTTCTTGCAACTTCTTCTTAACCCATTTTTGTTTATTTTTAATTTGTATGAGTATTGTGTATATTGTACATATTGAAACCAAAAATAAGATTACTATTGAAATTATGAGGTACATTTAAAAATTCAAATATATTACCCGTAAATAAATAATAAATACGTAATTTTAAAAGACCAAATGAAATGATAACATCAAATAACTAATAGTTTTTAAATTAATATAACTTGTAATTAAATAAAGGGCTGTGAAACCAAAAATTGTAACTTCTATAATGTGCCTATACAAACTGCGATTTTGTAGATATTGCAACCATAAAAATGTGATGAAAATCAGGCAAAAAAAGAATACTCCATGGATGGACGTTATTTCACTTTCATTTTTATTTCCCTTTGGAGTTACGCAGGAAATATTGTGTATGATTAAGTTTAATGTGAAAAATATTTGATGCTAATATAAAAGATATTAGTTATCTTATTATCAATTATTTATCCCTATTTTGAATATTCAAACCGTACTAAGAAGCAAGGAGCACTATTTTATTTAATAAAACTACTAAATATATGTATATTTTCTTTCATGTCCTGGGATCATAGTAGT
>NW_027296079.1:0-460 GCF_016086655.4 Lepeophtheirus salmonis | reverse complement strand
TTGTCTATATATTTATCTACCAATCATTAAACCATGATTTTTCTGTACAAAAATTAAAAATTAAAAAAAATGTGAGACATATATATTCAGTAGTAAAAGATTTATTTAGTAGTCCAGACTGAAAGATTGGTTAAGCTGGGCATCATTACTACTTAGATTAATTACTACATTAATCTGCAGAACATATGAACATCGACCTATTGTAACTCTGTTACAGTCTATACTCAGGCTCTTAGAATTGCACGACACAGGATCTGGTAAACAACTTCTGCTATGGTGCACTTGACTCAATATTTAATTTTCAATAAAAGCTTTAGTCGTGTTTTAAATGGACAAATTCAGTCATGCCTATTGGAATGAAAGTTTGGTTTCCATCGAAAAGTAGTGGATAGAAGTATTACACGAGTGTGAGGCAGTTCCTCTAAACAGAAAAATATGTACAATTATCTTCACTTCACTT
>NW_027296078.1:0-404 GCF_016086655.4 Lepeophtheirus salmonis | reverse complement strand
AAAATCAAAATCTTTAAATGATTCATCCTAATGCAGAGGTTTATCGAAGCACTTAAACCAGTTGACATAAATATGAAAATCTGAATGTTCAATAATCATAAATTAGATTCAATATTAATTTTTCTTCCTTAACGGTGACACAAGTAAGAAAAGATTAATTGAGTTTATATTTAAGAACACATCAAATAAAAAGAGGATTAGAGAAGCAATATATATTACTCGATACGATCCAAAGAATCGTCATTTGCTTCCAGAAATTATTAAAATAAAGGAACTCAAAAATCTACTTCAGTACGTCCCATCCATTTTCTTCCTCCTTTCAACTCTATATTTTTACTTCATTCCATCTATTATGTTGATAGTTTTAGGTAATTAATATCAAAGGTACAGGAGGGAAGTAAAAA
>NW_027296077.1:0-544 GCF_016086655.4 Lepeophtheirus salmonis | reverse complement strand
ACGTGAAATTAATTGCTCACCAAAATGATGTCCCAATATGTCCATTGTAACGTGCACTGTATGGCAAGTGGCACCGTCTTGTTGGATGCAAATATCGTGGAGACGATGTTCCTCAATTTGAGGTACCAAAAAGTCTATTACCATGGCGCAATAGCGTTCGCCGTTGACGGTAATGTGTTGGCCAGCAGCGTTTTAGAAAAAATATGGACCGATGATTTCACCAGTCCAAAGTTGCCCCAGTTGCTGCCTCTTCATATTTTTCGATTATTCTCCGAATTGTGGATTCTGAAGGTCGATTATGTGGACCATGAGTTGGGCGTAATTTGCTAAAAACTTCTTTCACAGAACGCTGATTTTCATAGTAAAATTGAACAATTTGTACACGTTGTTGTGGCGTATATCTTTCCTTGAAAAATTGTAAAACAATACTAAGTAAAAATGACGTATGAATTTGACAGAACTCGCGTGCGCCTGTCAAAAAATCTCTATTGGAAAAAACCCTCGTTTTGAATCACCCTTTACATCGTTTTGAAATGATAAAGCA
>NW_027296076.1:0-798 GCF_016086655.4 Lepeophtheirus salmonis | reverse complement strand
GTGCATATTTAAAAATGAGAACCTATGGGGAACAACTATTAAAAATTATAATAAAATATATTTTCAAAATAGAGAGGAAGGATTAATAAAAAGTATTCATATTTTTAATTTACCAACATATACATATATATTAAATTAACGCTCACCTCAATTAAGCCAATATTGGCATGCTTAATTTAAAGTTATAATGCATTTGCGTATTTCTAATCAATGGTAGAGTGGCTCGACTCTTAGAAAGGAGTTCATCTGTAAGTTTTAGCGCATCCACACTAAAGATTAACAAAAGTTTATTTTAAAATATTTAGTAATTTTTGGATCTAAAAATTTATTTTTAGATTATAAATTTTAAATTAAATCCTTTGATTAGGGTAGATTATGGTCCTCTTCATAATATTTTTGAAGTCCATAGGCAACTGATTAAAAAAATATATAATGGTGTTTTTCTAATCTTCTACTTTTTTTTTTAATTTGGTACTCCTCATGATCATGCCTTATCTGAGGCACAAGATACCTTGAAGAATTTAATGAGCGGAAGTAGTTGAAGAATAAAAATTACAGAATTTGAGTACGCTAGTTAGAAATTAAAATAAATAAAAGGTATTAATGATTCTGTTTTCTAAAGGAAAATGACTCATTAATAATAATAACTAGTGTTGTGTCGATCCTTGATAATAACTAGTGTTGTGTCAGTCCTTAATAAGAACGTAAGGGTACAGTCTAGTCCAGCTCAGTCCCCAGGGTGTCCACAGAAGGTGAACTGGAGGTGTTGTAGCCTTGCACCAAATTAATAGATTTCGT
>NW_027296075.1:0-1815 GCF_016086655.4 Lepeophtheirus salmonis | reverse complement strand
TTTCTATTTCATCTGCGCCCGCTAAACGTACAGATAGTACGTGACTGTCCATCTTAAGAATATTTTTCTTTATAAGCACAGGAAAAACAACGCCTCGTGTGATGAATGATGTAATTTCTCAACCTCCAACGCTCTCATAAAAAGACGAGTAGAATATTGTAAAATTATAATAATAATAAAAACAAACATGAAAGAGATTAATATATATAAAAGCAAATATCTTCGCTGCTTCTTTCCTAGATAAACCTGTTATAGAGCATTATTGTTTCATAACATTGGATCCATCGTTTTTAAAACAGTTATATCATGAGGTCGTAAAATTGCGTGACCATTGAGTCATTTTATAATTTACCCCGCCCTAATTAGCAATTTCCAAGTTGAAAAAGTATAACAATCCCAATTGGAGCCTTCATTAGAAGATAAGAAAGAAAAGTTAGAGATTGATAATCTTATTAAAATTAAATCATGACTAGTAGACCTATAAGTAGAGTTGTTAATCGTAAGCAATTTATATGTGTAAAAATGAACCCGAAACTTAAAATGGTTATCCTATATATTTTTACATTATTTGAGAGCAAATCAGCTTAGCTGATATAACGATTAATTAATAAGCTGCAAGCAGCTGTGAGATTAAGGAAATTAGCAAAAGACTGACTTCCTATTATGTAAGGGAATAGAAACGATTTTCTCTGTTTTTGATCTTCAATTTTACTCTGAGTCCAACAAGGAATAATATGTAGTTACATTTATAACTCCTTGGCTTTCCGTCATTTATGATCGCAAACACTCGTGGCTCCACTTTATACTGATATGTTCTCTCGTCAATGATGAAGAATAATAATGATACCTTTAGAAAATTAAGATAAATACTTTTCAGGTAGCCAACAAAAACAAAAGTTGCACGATAAAGAATGCTTAGAAGTATGCATGGAGCCAACAGAACTCCTTTTATGAAACAATTTTACAGATAACTTCTTCATATTAAAAACTCTATTTATCTATCTGGAAGGCCCATATTATTGTCAATATATTCCGTTTGAGGCAGAGCTAAACAAAACAAGCTATCTTTATAACTATTTATGGAAATACAAATGATACGTCGACCAAAAAAAATCTTTAATTATAGTCAATTATAAGCCTTGTATTATAATTTGTGAGATGAGTTCAGATATCCAATAATTTTAGTTTATTTGATATAAATATTAGGATCAATCATTCATTTAGTTTCTATTTATAGGGATATTTTTATGATTAATAATTATAATCAATGGAGTTATAAAATGATCTATCCAAAAGAGCCCCTAATAAAAATAAAAGGGGAAATTATCGAAATGAAGGTCACTTAAACGGAAAATAATTAGGGTAGCCTTTGGGTCTTTACTTCTTCTATAGCAACGGTCCCCATAATGGATTTATATTTTTTTGTTTGATATATCAATGAAAAAATGGATCTTTAAGTTCAACAATTTATACTTATATTCCTTGAGTATAAACATAATAATAATGAGTATCTACATAAAAGAAGGATTGTCTCTAAAAAATATTAGAGAGGAGACTCTGAATTGTTGTACATACAAAATAAAATTTGATAAAGCCTATACCAAATCATATTTTTTTAAATAAAAAAGGATCTACAAAAAATTTGTACTTATTCTTCTTCTAATATATCCTATAACATAAAAAAATGTAAAAAAATAAAATAAAATGTCGGGACACTATATTAAAAATGTCAGTTGCGCCACTTTAAAACTCTTATAGACATAGCTACAAATATTTTCTCTTAAAAGTACAAAATATCTAAAAACTATAATCATA
>NW_027296074.1:0-2056 GCF_016086655.4 Lepeophtheirus salmonis | reverse complement strand
CCTTCACAATTTTTGATGTGCCCAAAAGCATGATAGCTCAATTTTGGGCTCCGTGATACCCCTGGTGTGTAGTGCCCAAAGTAACAGTAGGGGCTTCGAAAATTAAGATTGCTTAGGACAATGGTTTTCAAAGTGGGAGCCGTGGGGGAGGGGAGGCGGGTAGGAGGCACAGGAAGATGGAGAATTTAGAATTGATTTCAGTCTACACATACATAGTACACATGTTTCATATAAAGTGGGCCCAGCTAAAAATGTATTAGTTTAGTGGGCCTTGGCATAGTCAAGTTTGGGGAACCCTGGGTTAATAAATATTATGATTATATTATTATATCGCCTTGTAGCGGACCTAGATTCATAATCTACACTAGCCTTTCCCTCTTTTATTTGGACCGTCTGGAACCTCAACTGCTTGAACCACAAGACCGATAAGGGTACAACATCCCTAACTTGAATATGATAATTAAATACTAAACTTAATCATTTGTTTCCCCTTCATTTATTTAATCATCTCATTGTCAAAATAAAATTAAACACAAACACACAGCAGGTTATTACAAAATTAGATTATAGCAACCAGGGTAAATATAATAGAAGTTATGTTCTTCCTAAACACTCAATGCCGAATTGTTTGATTTGAGTCAAAAATGAACTTTCTGGCTTAGTCAACTCACATCTAGATAAAAATAAACCAAGTCCTTGAATACCACAGTTGATATTTTATGTTCCAAATTATGATGTAAGGCTAATTCAGCTTATAGTAAAACATCATCATATTCTTCTAATCTATTTTGGTCCATTCATTTCTTGTTTCAAGTCATAACTAAACGACCAAGGAAGTTATCGTTTTCTTTATCTTCAATTTAAGATATTAATGATCCGATATGGATCTATCAGCTTAGGGATAATTAATCGGAATTGATTTATACAATTAACACAAGTTCGATCATCATTTGAGACTATAAGGGCCCTTGAAGCAGAAAAAAAAGTTTTGCAAGCATTTTTCGGACCAGTAAAATATCCCCCGCACAATATTAGCCTGAACTAGCACATTTTTTGAATACTTTTTCTGATGGATGTTCAACTTCCATAGCTAATTAAGGAGATTCTTCAGAATGATCATTATCAAGACTCAAATTCAGTTTTCTTTACTGCAACATTGATTAATTTATCAGCATCTTATTTGGATTTCTGGACAAGAGCCGAGAAAAATTATATTTAATAACTATAAATAAATAATAATATAATATTTCAGAATTCAAAGTTTGAAGCAGACCCAAAAAAAAAAAAAAAAACACAAAGATAATATAAAATAGAAGTTATCTACAATGAAGAAATGTAGAACTCTAACAAAAAGGAACAAGAAACACTCACAAAAGAGGGTAGGAGTATAAACCGGACTATTAATCATAAATAAGTTAAACTAATGATAATATAATAATGATGGCTTATCTTCTTTTCACAGCTTTAAAAAAAAAAAAATACTTACATACGCTTACAAATGAAAATCAAATAATGAGGACAAAATAATTCAATTTAAAGGTTTGACACTATTCACCCTTTTATTGAAAAATCAGAGTTACAACAAAAATGTAGACGAATAATGATATAATAGTTAGAACAATTACATAAAATAAATCACTTGCTGGATTTAGTTGTGTGTTGAGAGGAGAGTTCATTAAATGACTTAATAACGGGTAAATTACCTTGTGTTTCTTGCTTTCATCTTGCAGTCGTTAGTTTTCTGAGAAAATTTAAGTACTTTATAGGAAGAAATGCTCTTTTATCTGACAATTTTTTGATGATTTTGACATTTTTTTTGTGGGTAGTTTAGACAATACGTCTGTTATCTTTCTATTATTACAAACGGATAACATTCAATTCTAGGATAATTTAAATTTTAAAAAGTAACCTTCTACTTCAGTACAAAATTCCAAAAATTCTCTTGAGGACTGCATAAGACCTCCTTGAATCTAAAAACAATCCTTGTACGAGTTGATCAGGAATCTAAATATTTTCTTTGTTCGAGACTTGGAAATTCTTCATGAAGTTTATTTGC
>NW_027296073.1:0-1470 GCF_016086655.4 Lepeophtheirus salmonis | reverse complement strand
TTCGAAAAACTCCCAATTTACGGAATTTTACTAGAAATTCATCTTTTAATCATCAAATATAGCACTTTGAGGACCTATAAAGGCGTTTGAGCAAAGAAATATTGCAATTTGAAGCTTTTTTCATGAAATTCAAGTCAAATATGGCTTAAAATGACCATATTTTTCGAAAAAACTCCCAATTTACGGAATTTTACTAGAAATTCATCTTTTAATCATCAAATATAGCACTTTGAGGACCTATAAAGGCGTTTGAGCAAAGAAATATTGCAATTTGAAGCTTTTTTCATTCGAAAAACTCCCAATTTACGGAATTTTACTAGAAATTCATCTTTTAATCATCAAATATAGCACTTTGAGGACCTATAAAGGCGTTTGAGCAAAGAAATATTGCAATTTGAAGCTTTTTTCATGAAATTCAAGTCAAATATGGCTTAAAATGACCATATTTTTCGAAAAACTCCCAATTTACGGAATTTTACTAGAAATTCATCTTTTAATCATCAAATATAGCACTTTGAGGACCTATAAAGGCGTTTGAGCAAAGAAATATTGCAATTTGAAGCTTTTTTCATGAAATTCAAGTCAAATATGGCTTAAAATGACCATATTTTTCGAAAAACTCCCAATTTACGGAATTTTACTAGAAATTCATCTTTTAATCATCAAATATAGCACTTTGAGGACCTATAAAGGCGTTTGAGCAAAGAAATATTGCAATTTGAAGCTTTTTTCATGAAATTCAAGTCAAATATGGCTTAAAATGACCATATTTTTCGAAAAACTCCCAATTTACGGAATTTTACTAGAAATTCATCTTTTAATCATCAAATATAGCACTTTGAGGACCTATAAAGGCGTTTGAGCAAAGAAATATTGCAATTTGAAGCTTTTTTCATGAAATTCAAGTCAAATATGGCTTAAAATGACCATATTTTTCGAAAAACTCCCAATTTACGGAATTTTACTAGAAATTCATCTTTTAATCATCAAATATAGCACTTTGAGGACCTATAAAGGCGTTTGAGCAAAGAAATATTGCAATTTGAAGCTTTTTTCATGAAATTCAAGTCAAATATGGCTTAAAATGACCATATTTTTCGAAAAACTCCCAATTTACGGAATTTTACTAGAAATTCATCTTTTAATCATCAAATATAGCACTTTGAGGACCTATAAAGGCGTTTGAGCAAAGAAATATTGCAATTTGAAGCTTTTTTCATGAAATTCAAGTCAAATATGGCTTAAAATGACCATATTTTTCGAAAAACTCCCAATTTACGGAATTTTACTAGAAATTCATCTTTTAATCATCAAATATAGCACTTTGAGGACCTATAAAGGCGTTTGAGCAAAGAAATATTGCAATTTGAAGCTTTTTTCATGAAATTCAAGTCAAATATGGCTTAAAATGACCATATTTTTCGAAAAACTCCCAATTTACGGAATTTTACTAGAAATTCATCTTTAATC
>NW_027296072.1:0-432 GCF_016086655.4 Lepeophtheirus salmonis | reverse complement strand
GACACTATCTGCTTGTATTCCAGGTATTTTTGCTATTAATTTTGTTGACGTAATAAAAGTCTAAATTTTGAGAATTTTCAATTTTTCTTTTCTCCAGAGGAAAACAAATCCCACAAATACCACAACGGATACTGTCCTTAAAATAGTAAATACCATTGGTAATAGCGTCATTATGGACTTAATTGAATCAGATTCTTACTAAAAGTAATTATTACCTGAATTTCATTGGTGCATTCCCCCTTCAGAGTCTTAAATTACCTCCAAATGTATTCATTAATAGAAATGTATCTTTAGATAAAAAGAAAAGCTTTAAGCACACATAAGAGGGCGATGGGTGGGACCCTTATCCGGTTCCTGGACGAGGCATTGTAAATGTATAGTAGTCTGATCTGGACTTAACTGGGATTTACATCTATTCAATGTACAAAGGGT
>NW_027296071.1:0-1551 GCF_016086655.4 Lepeophtheirus salmonis | reverse complement strand
TTCTCCCAAACACTCCTCAAATTGTTAGGGCTATTTTCGGCTTCTTTTTAACGTATCGAAAGTCCTTACATTTAACATCCTTCATTCAAATTAAGCATAGTTGTAACTTCTGAGTGCTTTCTCGCGTGTTGTTATCATTATTTAACCATTGTGGAAATTACATTAAGTATTAAGAAATTGGTTGTCTAGATTCGTCAGTACATGGTTTCCACGAGCTTATTAGGGTGAATCTTTTGGAAAGGATGTGTCAAGCAAAATTTAAAAAAAAAACTGCAAGTCTTGACGTCAAAAAACCGACGGTAGTGGTCCACTGATCTGACCTTCCCATGGCTTTTGCTGTAGAGCCATCATCAGTAAAGTGTAGGTTATAATATATTTTTGTAGATGTAACAAGAAACCCATACCAACAAATTTAGAAGGTTTAATAGAGAAATAATTCGAAGTTTTGCAATGTTCGTTAATTCAGACTTTTGGGTTCTTGTATGGAAAAAAAAGAAAAAAAGCTGTGACCTTTATGGTCGTTTTTCATTTTTTCACTGTTAGAATGTTTGTTTGGCAGACTTTTAAATAAAGGTATGCCTATTGGGCTTTAAAAAAAATCGTTTGTTAGTGCGTCCATAGTAGATGGAAAGTAACAGATATGATTCGTTAGGGAGATATGTATAAGTATTTGTTGGACTCAGAGTTTAATTACGGTTGTTCGCAGGGGGTGAACTGGGGGGTTGTAAAATTCTGTAAACAGCAATGGATTTTTAAAAATTTATTTTTTAAATGTTTTTCCAAAATTTTAAATTTTCTTTGAATTGTTGTGGATTTTTGAAATGTAATCTTAAAAAATATCTTTCCGAAAATATTAATATTTTAACTTTTTTACAAACAAAAAATTAATTATATGTGAATAAATATAGATTTTGGTATTTTTTTACCCAGAATCTTACATTTTGAAATGTAATTTTTAAAATTTTTTTCACAAAAAATTTAATTTTCCGTGATTTTTCCTATAAAATTATTACTTGAAACTTTTTTTATAGAATTTTAATTTCTATAAATAGATTTTTGAAATTTTTTTGCAAAAAAATTTCAAAAACCAAGCCTCCCTCCCCACAAATAACAACAAAAACATATTAGCTTGCGGTCTCCACTGATAATTGAGGATCAACATTGTAATAATTCCTAACTACTCCCATTTACGGAGCAAGATTCGTGTTTATTTCATTTTATTAATAGTAATTTGTTGCAAATGTAATATCATGTCCTCAATTATATTATTCCAATTATCAGGGTCATCCTGTCAATTTTTGGTTTCCTTTTTGTACTTAAATATCCAAAGTACTTAAAATTAACATCGTATTCGAATTAAAAATAATTGTAATTTCGTAGATTTTTTCTCGCATAAAAAAGTTTTTTTTTTGTAGATGGCAATCTGAGCAGTGTTTTGCAAAGTATAAAACAACCCAGAGTGTTTGTGCTCATAAAAGATGGAGGATAACAGAGTTTGTTGGGGAAGTCCTTTTTGAGCTGCCTGAAAATAATTGAAATTAAAGTAATTCC
>NW_027296070.1:0-507 GCF_016086655.4 Lepeophtheirus salmonis | reverse complement strand
ACTTTAACAAGATATAATTAAAGAGATCATTATGCTTTAGAATGCATGAGTCGAAAAGCCTATGTGGAAAAGAAATACGATAATCAAATTCACAAGGCCTTAGGTCGTCAATCATAGAATCATTAGAAAAATGTGAAATAGCGAGGAACCCTGGTCTATTATTCTCAGTGCCTATTTAAAAGAGAGACGAGTTTTTTTTTTTTTTTAAGTTTCAAATTTCTAGTTTTATGCGATGTGCTATGCCTTTAGTTTACTCCGTTTCTAAATAAAGTTCCGCCATGTGACCAAAAAAATTAAAACTGGATTTGGGATTATAGATTTAATAATACTTAAAGCAAATGTTAGGTCAATCAAATAAAACTAGTACTTTTCATGATATAATTAAATAACCACTGAAAGTTCAACAGGAGAATTATTCTCGTAAAACTTAAAATTTTAAATTGTACTTTGTATCGAAATAAAGAGTGATGCATTGCATTTTATCGTTACTGTTATTAATGAAATATC
>NW_027296069.1:0-2000 GCF_016086655.4 Lepeophtheirus salmonis | reverse complement strand
GTTATCAAAGAATGAAATACAACGTTGGTGTGCCATGAACTGAGATAATTTATCTTTATCTAAACAATAATAGATACTTAACAAATTTAATATTGGATAACTGAATTATAATACTTTTGAAAACATTAAAATACCCATTTTTTATATATAGGTATGTGAACTGTTAGATAATGGTATAGTAAGCTTATTTGGACCAACAGATTTATTACTTGGATCCCATATACAAAATCTTTGTGATGCACTGGATATACCACATTTGAGAAGCAAGGTTGATGTTAAAAATTACCTCTTGTATCCATTAAAATTTATTAATTCTAGTAGGATGGACATAGAAGATTCCTTTAAAAGAGTTCAGTATAAATCTTCATCCATCGCAAGATGTTATGAATAAAGCATATAAAGTTTGTAAAAAAGTCAAAACATTTCATAATAATAATGTGCTTTGTTATTTTTGTAGGATTTAATGGTATTCTTAAATTGGACCAATGCCGCCATATTATATATGAATGACTTTGGTTTAGTACGCCTTCAAGATTTAGTTCGTTCAAGTACACAATCTCGAAAACTAGATTTATATATATTCGTCAAACTAATCCAACTAATTATAGAAATGTTTTAAAAGAAATTAAAAAAAAGAATTTTCAATATTGTTATAGATACAGATTCAAAAAAATATTCAATATCTTTTTAGGTAATTTAAAAAGTTCATTACGGGTAAAATATATTTAAAAAATTAATTTTCAGAGTTATATTACAATTACAAATGAATAACCAAAAGTATCACTATCATTCACATCCTTGATGTAAAACATGTCTGTTTCCAATTCATGAATATAATTTAGAATTTATGATTTTCAATATAATTATACAGATTTGATTTAGAAGATTTTAAATACAATCATGTAAATTTAACAAGTTTTCGACTTGTTGATCCAGAGTCGATAAGAGCTAAAAAAGTATTTGATGAAATGGTAGCTCTGAGTCCAATAAGACGATCAATTCTAAATTCAACTAATGTGATGATACATTCAAATATATTAATTAAAAAGTTATATTATCAAACAATTTTTCAGATTATCTTAACAGAACCTGCATTAATATATGATTCCGTTATGGCTTTTGCCAAAGGCTTGGAAAATGTATCAGCACTTGGATCACTTATTTCAATGCCGTAAGTTTAAAATTTAAAATATCATAGTAGTTACAGTAATTTATTTCAAATAGGAAAATATCTTGTAATGACGAACTTCCTTGGGAAGGTGGATCCATTCTCTTCAACTATATATCTTCTGTTAAATTTTACGGACTAACCGGACCTATAAGATTTTTAGAAGCGAAGAGAAGTGGTCTAAAAATGGATCTCCTCAAATTAAAAGCAGGAAAAATGACCAAAGTAGGGGAATGGAAACAGGAAATCGGACTAAACATAACTGATATGTATGCATTTGTGCAAGGAAGACCTCCAAATATTACACTTAAAGTTCTATCTAGAATAGAGCGCCCGTTTGTTATGTTTAAAAAGACAAAAGAAGGATGGAACAATAAATGGCAAGGAAATGATAGATTTGAGGTTTCTGATATTATTTTTCAAAAAAGCCTGTTACCACATACTTAAAGTTTGAATTTTTCCAAACTGTTCCCAGGACATAATTTTTAGGAATCTCAATACTTTTAGGTACAAAATAAAATATTACTTCGTTGAAAAAAATGAAGTCTTTCACAAAAGTTAACTGTTTATAGAAATAAATAGTGGAAACACGTCATTGGCTGACATCAAGGTTAATAGAAATACAAGGTTAGACCATGTAATCGGGCTTGCAAGACTTTTCAATCTGATGTATTGTACCGACTGCTGGGCATGCCAGGCAACTTTTGACAAACACGTAACGCCTCTTGGTCTATGAGGTCACTATTGAAAGAATTTTCAATTTAATGTATCGTCAAGGTTGATAATCCTGTAGAGAAAAACGCGTACAAGGAGAAGAGGGGGAGAAAGTCTT
>NW_027296068.1:0-2873 GCF_016086655.4 Lepeophtheirus salmonis | reverse complement strand
AGCAATTAGGTGTTGCATCATTCAATATGAGCACCCACGGCATTCATTGCCAACTATATACGGAGTATAAAGGCTGACAGGCCTTAACAACATATTCATTGTAGAAACGGAACATGTTCCTTTACACAGAGAGCTTAAGGGATCTCAACGAGCTCTGGGAATGTTCGTTTACCTTCTTTCTCAGCTCTGACCCCAACTAGAAATCACACGGGTTAAGGTCAGATCTGTTTAAATGCCATTCATCAGCTTTGATAACGACGTGAAACTGGCTGTCCAGGTAATGAGTGACAGTTTTGGCAACATGACAAGGTGTTGAGTCTTAAACCACCATAACCCTTGTATCTGGAGGCATTTAGTTTCTAGACATGGAGTCACATCATACCTAAGAATGTACTAGTACACTGATGAGGTCAACTCTAGAGCATTGTCAAAATGTGACCCAGCATGACTTTCCTGTTATTGGCGACCAAGCCAAACACAAATTTCGTGTAACATGTCAACAAGTGTCATAAGTGCTGCCATATTTAAATGTATTTAAGTATAATATGATAAAATAAAGCAACTTAAATGACCATATATGACCGTACTAGTGGGGGAACCTCCTCTCCTCATGGACAACTCAGATAACTATATCATAAAGGTTTTGTAAGAAAGAAGAAAAGGATTTGTAAAAACAGGCTTGCCCAGGAAATCTCAAGAAGCATTCAAGATGCGATTGTTGAATCAAATAAAAGGAAATTAAACTATACAGTGCTTCTAATAGATGTTGAAAAGGCATTTGATAGCTTCTCGCACAAGTATATATAAGAACAGTTGTTGAAATATAAAATCACTCGGAAATTTATTGTCATGATATCTTGTAAGATGAGAAAGACAACTTCCCGCATAAATGTAGCTGGATGCAACGTAAAATTTAATTTAAGTAGAGGAGTTAGACAACTTGGTATTCATCACAGGAGGAACATTACCGTTGTCCTCTCCCAGCCAGCAATCATTCTTTGGGTTGTAGGCAGCGTTCAAGGTCAAGTTTGGCTCATCAGGGAATAACTTTATGATCCCTGAATTTGATTTACAAATTTGGCGGAGTTTCTTAACCCTTTGCAACATTCTTCATCACACCCTTTCATCCTGTAGAAAACCTTTGACAACAACTTACTTCTCTAGACAGAACACTGAAAATGAGTCGTTTAATCGGTCTTCTAGAACAACAATGACCTAAAACATATCGCAATCTGTACCAAGTAGTGGTTCAAGAAAATCGCAGGCAAGGTCATGGAGTAATATAGGCAATATCTAGACCCTAGAGCATAAATATAAGCTCCTTCAGAAATACTATCACTGCATTGCTTGTAAAGCACTTCATTAGTGAACTAGGATTTTCGGCACCCCAATATAATTAAGAAAAAAATTAAATCTGATTCAAATATATATTAATGCAGTTTCCAGCATTAATATATTCCTGAAAAATGTATCATAATAAATTCAACTTTTGTGATTACAAAAATGTGTTTTTTGGAACTTATCGAAGTTTTTGTAATTTTTAATCATGGTTGGTCAATTTGAATAATTTGTTCACGTTTAAAACACATTGAAGTAGTACATGGCCTGAAAAGTACCCAGCTTCACACATGGATCTATATAATTTTAATCACCTCAATTCAGTTCCAATCAACCTTCAAAAGACAGCTGTCAAAATTGTTCGTAACTTATTGTTCAAAATGTATTGCTACTTTTGATATTTCCAAAACAATTGATAGAAAAGAATATCATGATTTAATTTTACACTGCGTTTGATACGAAGGGGTGCTGCGTTAGCTGATTGTTGACCAAAAACAAAAACGTTTGGATGACTCTGAGCAGTGTTTGGCCATGTTCAAATGTAACATACCGGAATTCTTACGACAGTATGTGATAATGGATTAAATTTGTGGCTATCATTTCACTACAGAATCAAAACGATCATCATCTGAATGTCAAGCAACTGGTGAACCTCGTCCAAAGCGCCCAAAGCACATCAATTGGCTAAAAGGTTATGGACTCTTTATTTTCACATGTGCATGGCACAATATTCATAGACTACATTAAGACAGTAAATATTATATTGTGATAGAAGACCATTTGAAGGAAGATGGAAAATTTCATATTCTGGAAGTTAAAAAGCTTGACACTTTTTGACTTCTGATCAAACAGGTTGATCGTAGGAGAATATATTTGAGGTAAATTATAGACTTAAATCTATTAACCAGCAAAATTTCACTCAAATAATATTAGTATACAAACCAGAAATTGAAAAAAAAATGTATTCGCTTATTCAATATTAGTAAGCATGTGTTGTGATGTATAGTATGTGAATATTTACAAACTCACAGCACTATCTAATATTCAAGTAGACTGAACAAATAAATAATCACGGAATGTCCCAGAATTGTATGTGAGTAAACTCTGTCTCCAGAGCGGGGACCCAAAACTTGCAGTAGCATTTAATTACAATTTTATTCCTGTTATATCTAATTATAAAGTTTCATTACTCAATCAAATGACAGTTGAAACAAGAATAAGCAAGTTTTATTTTTATCCCATATCTCTAAGTGTAAAAATGTGAAAGCAAAACAAAAAACATCGCGCGTCCGATCTCCTCTGCGCTAGTATCAGTGCTGATAATGCTACAGAGACCGTTGGCATTTCTATCCGGACAGTATACAACATGAAAAAGTCAATTATATCTCCATAGATCCAAGAAGAACCATAATTTATAGAGCAACAATATGTCTCACTTTTGGACTGCCTCCTTGAGGCAGTCCTCCAGTCCTTTCCCAGACACTCTCGAATAAGCAGTTTGAGGCTTCTATTCGCCGTTCCGAAAAAGTATAATG
>NW_027296067.1:0-648 GCF_016086655.4 Lepeophtheirus salmonis | reverse complement strand
TACATTTCCTACACCGTGGGTATTGACAAGAAGATGAAGTAAGTCCTCACTGAGCTCCCTCTGCTTTGTAACGATGACTGGAAATTGACTGTGATCTGAACAACGATTAAATACAAAAATATTTTTACTATTAATAAATAATATATCAATGTTGCACCTTGTAGTGTAAAAAATAGCAAATCCCAAAAGTTTAGCTACTTCTAAATATTCATAAAAATGGTTCCAACTTTCAAAGTCATTTTTTAAACACTTTAAACCCTCCATATCTTCTTACAAAAATCCTCATTGAGAGGTGTACAGTTTTATCAATAGATAATAAAATTGTAGTTCTCGAAACCGTAGGTAGGCACAAAATATTTTAAAAATGCAAGATAATCATTTAACCATAGAACCAACACCCAAAAATACCAAGACAAGGAAGAGATACTTCATTCACTTTTCTTTCTGAAAGTCAAAAAGTACATGTCTACTTTCATCTTTATGTATTTCAATCTCTTTCCAATGTATATAACCTGACTTTTGATCATATCAAGAAGAACAAAAATTTCATTCAGCAAATGTAAAAGCGTCTTTCTTCAAAATTATTCACAACTATTCATACTATGCATATAACTATAAGGCACAAATAATTATTTTATTTGTATGAGA
>NW_027296066.1:0-1041 GCF_016086655.4 Lepeophtheirus salmonis | reverse complement strand
AATGTTGTTTATATCGGAGAATCGTTGAATGAAGGCAGTTGATCAAATATGATTGACTTCTTTTAACAGAACTGGAGCACCATCAGAAAACATAGAATAAGATAAATCTTTTGTGATTTTGAGCCCATAAATAATTTTAGGCATCACATTTTCGGTTGGAATAGCAAAAAACGTTGCAGAATCTTGTATTAAGTTCTTGTGAATTCCATGAACCAATGATACCTGAATAATGCTCCTGATTTCTTCAAACGAGCAATTATCTCAGAATCAATAAATGCAGATATAGTTACTTCAACCCTTTTTCTTTCCTTCTCACATCTGAAAGTAGAAATTCAAACCAAAAGGGATCAGAACTCTTGGTTAAATTATAAGGGAGTTCTGAATTTGATGAAGTACCTCTTGATAGACAGAGCTAAGGAAGTCTTTCTTTATAGGAGTGGGAGGTAGGGATAGATAACTGGGTGCTTTGGAGAATATAGTAGGCACTGCCTCAGGTTTAAAGATAGATATTTTCATTGAAGTGGTTGAGTTGTTTTTAGATTTAGACACGTTTGAGTCATTTTTCTTCAGTTGGAAGGCAGATTTATGGAAATGGCGACTGCAAACTCTAGAATGCTTGAAGGGGACAAAATCCTTTCAAGGTATTGCTCTCAACCACTGTTTCTTCAAATCCTCATCTTTGGGAAATAAATGGAGAGAACATTTTGTGCTTGTAGATGAAGCTTCACTCTTATTTTTCTGTTTTTTAGGCTCTGGGTACCCAGTCCTACATCCCGGAACACAACAAGTTAACATTTTGGAAGTTATCAAACACGGCTCAATTTATCACTTAATTCTTAAGTTTAAAAATTATTAATTATAATTTATAACACTTTCGCAATGAGGAAGTTTTGAATTCAATCTAATGTTTATTTTGGGGATCGATAATTTCCATACCGATGACTTTTTAATCGCGCAACCTCTTAACGCATAACATGCAACTATTGTGGATATCAAGGTTGCGTTCACTACTATTTTAATGAGTCCATATACAATATGCAA
>NW_027296065.1:0-37811 GCF_016086655.4 Lepeophtheirus salmonis | reverse complement strand
GGAAGCAAATATTAGTAGAATAAAAGCTTATTAGAATCCATCCCACCCATCACATTCTTGGAATCAAAGAAATATTTTCAGTCGTTGGCCTAGGGATCCATTCTCTTCCCCTCAGAGACCACGACTCCCAAACACATTATTTGGTCCGGATGTTTTGTCCTGAAGGTGCCTTGGACTTCCTCAGGTGATGCTGCTATAAATTTGTCGTTTCTACGGTTCAAAACTTGGTCGTCTATGAAGATCTTTTGGTGTGAGAAGATCTTCACAGTCGACGGATGACTTTTCTAGTAATTAAGGACTTTTTTGCATCTCTGTCGGTGAGGAGATGTCTTGGAGTCCTGAAATAACTTTGAAGGTCGACGTTATCATGAACTGCCCTCCTGATGGTGAGTTCGTCCACTTAGAACATGAAGCGGCGCATTGGCGTTGTTGGATCTTCCTTGCTCTTGGCCTCCAGGGTCTTGAAAAATGTTTAATCTCACTTCAAACCATTTTCTCCACTTCCTGCCTTCCTTTTAACTCCTTTCCCATCCTTCTTGGCCACCCTGATGTTCCAGATTGTCCTCACGGTCATGACGGCAATGTCTGAAATTATTTTTAGATCAACATCCGCATCGAGAAGATTCGAAACCCTTTGCCTTTTTGATTCTTGTTCACTCATATTTTTCGTCTGATTTTGATCAAATCAAAACAATGCACAAGAAAAACAACACAAATATAGGAAAATCGCTGGAGATGTTACCTGAAACCTTAATTAAAACACCACCTTCTGGAGAATATTTTTTTTTAAATTTGCTCATTTCCAATTGAGTACAGACTCATCCTTTTTCTGTTTTTCTAAAAACATTTTATTCACAATCTCTCAGATTTATATGTAAAAATGAATATATATATATGAATATAGGTATTTAAGAAGTCTTTTAACGCTTATTTAATTGCACTCTTGAATTATTTAGATGTCTTCTATGAGGTTATTTCTTCTATAAAAAACAAAACTTGTTCATTTAGCTTCAAGTATATTTTTAGCCGAGTTAGAAAAAAGAACCATGAAGATATAAAGGTGACAAGTTGTTACTTTGATTCGCACCTACAATAAACCTCACGACATCCTTGAACAGCTGAGGATCAGTCCCTCCACGGTTGACAATTTTTCGTAAACGTTTAAAAAAGAGGAAGAGCCTTCATGATCGCTCTTGATTAGAACAATCGGTCAAATTTCACACTAAAAAACATACACACAAAAAAAAAACATCTTAAGAAAATCCTGGAATATCCGTGAAATAGTCCGTGTGCCTCACAACAGTATCCAATTTAGTCAAAACGGCTGAGGTGAAGTCATTGAATTATTTATAAGAAATGATTTTGTCTCAGATGTACAGGAAACTTCATTTTGAACGTAGTTGATCCCTAAAGAATTTTGATAAGTATCATATAAATGTTGTTTGCTTTTTGCCAGATGAGGAGGCATAAAAATTGACCAATTATTTAGGACAAAATATTCATAATCAGTAATGATGCAAGGTGTTGAAGCACAACATGCTAAAAATCTGCTTTTATAAAGGATGGTGATTAAATAATGCAAACTACTTGGTGATTTATGGGAGAAAAGATTCTCAAATGACATCGTCTAATGACGAGATTTGCGCTTCCATCTTTTTTATTAATTGGATTTTCCCAATTTTTATTTTTATTTATTTGATAATAAATGCTTGGACTAAAAATTCCAGCCTCCAAATGATGTACAATCAAAAATACTTGGTTTTACAATAAAAGTTTTATTATGTTCCAACTTTTTAATATCATCATTCATAACAGCTTTGCTTCTACATACAATAGAATATTGTGTACAATAATAGCAAATAAGTTTATTTTATCCTTAATTGAAAGACTTGTGGTCCGAAGGATACCGTCTAACAACTTCTATTGTATATGCATAATGTCGTGCGCGGATATTTGTCTTTAGAAAATTGCCTGCGATTCTACTTCATTTATAGAGATTCAGGAGCATCCACAGGGGTTGGGGGAATGTTTCCTTTTTACTAGAAACTGTAATATTTGTAATTTAATTTAATTTTTTTTTAAATTTAAATTTCTCTAAATAGCTATGGATTTTTGAAATTTTTTCGGACGCCCCTGGGATTGATTCCCCGATCTGTCCCATCTTCAGATGGTTATGTCCAAATAATGCATAAAAATGGAGCCAAATATGCAAATAAAAATGCAAAAAAAAATCCGTTGTTAGCCTGTTCTTCTTATTTTTGAGAAGGTCCTTGAATATACAAAAGATTATTTTACAGTCCACGGATGTCATGGGGGTGCAGTAGAAGCTCACCCTGATGTTGGAATTCTCCTTCACGCCAGACACATTCTGACCAGATACATCTACACGAATATTTATCATTTTTTTCAAATACTGGATTTTTCTTGAGAACCTCTTCTAGCTTGTGAGCAAACTTGGGGATGGTCAGGATCTCACGGTCCTTCTTAATGACGGACAAGATCTGGAAAAGAAGCAATATTTCCTCAAGCCGAGTGATGCTCTCGTGTAGGACTTTGAAGTCTACTTTATTAAGGCAAGGTTTTGGGCAAGAAAGGCATCATCAAAAAGCTTCTTGGACTCCTAAATAGCCTTGCTCTTGTCATCAGGCATTTGCTGAATAAATCACTTAACGATGAAGAAGTTTTAGAAGAGGTAGAAGGCTGCCTCAAGCCATGTTCCCTACCTTATAACAAGTGACTCTGGAGGGTGGGGAATGTTAAATTGTGTCTTTGGTACATAGGTGTATCTCTTGGTGCCACTGAACTCCTTAAGGAAGACGGAGGGTTCCACAATCTTTCGCATAGTCAAAAACTGTGGGCTGTAATACTTAACATTTAATAAAACTCTGTATAAAAGCCAAGTGTTTTACAAAAGAGTTATATATCGATAATGAAAAGAAAAATGGGTGCACTGAATGTTTGTAGAGGGAAAAATGAATTGTAAAAACCACAATAGCTTTGGCGTCAAGATGGATAGGATAAACAGGGGTAGGGAACGTAAGAGGACCTAAGGGGCCCTGTAGTATTTGCACCCAGAAATGATTTTCTGTGTTTGAGAAGCACTAAAAACCTGAATGTATTTTAATAGTGTTTTGTCAGTCCTTAATCAGGACTGAAGACTCCAATCCCGTCCAGTTCAATCCTGCGTATCAGTCCTAAAACTTATTATGTTTGGTCCTTGATGACGTCACTCAACTGTACTTTTTTTTATCAGTTCTAATACAGACAGTCCTCCTAAGGACCGGTCCCATGGACTACTAGGACCGGTTCTAACATAAATAAGGACTGAAACTAGTCTGCCACTAGAGATGAAAATAACGTGATTTTTTAACTCGTGCGTTCTTTTTGAAAGAATTCTCTTTTTTTTAAACTGTTGTCATTATTATTTAAATTGGACCATTAGGCCTCCATTTGAAGGATCATGAAAGTAGATGGAAGGTCTCATTATGTGGAGAGGGTTGTGAGTTTGTCTATTATGCAGTATGTCGGAGGGGCTCGAAGTCAATCCGGGGACTATGGAATGAGGTCGGAGGAGATCTTGATGTAGTTGAATTTCTACTTTCTGCTGTTTCAGTCTCCAACTTCAAGATAGAAAGCGAAAGTATAACGCGCAGGCAAACTAATACAATGTCCCCGGTTATTTCATTCGACTGGGCAATCTTTTGAGAACCGTATATGTATATTTATATTATAAGATACTACCAAAGTCCACCGCCGAATAAAATAGCACGAATTTCCTCTGCAACCACGGGTTCTCCTACAGTTATATTCTTAGCTAGGTAACTCTTTACATTTAATAAAGCACTCCCTATGGACCTAGCTATAGGAGTACTTTTTTCTTTTTTAATGGCATGCCGAATAGAATTATCGCCGTTATTATATTAACTTTATTGCCCTCCAGACCCTCAGGTTTAAACTAATAAATGATCTCAGAATATGTAATTTTGGACACTATTGATTATTTTTAAATGTAACACCTACAAATTCTCATATTTTGGTCCAAAAGTCTGCAAACTGGCCCAAACGCGACATATCGTAACCCAACTTAGTCCGATATTTTTAGATTGATCCATCTTTTCCTTTGTACTCCTTGTCGATCCTTACTATGAATAATGATTATTCTGATCAATACATTGGAGGCACTTATTAAAGACGCAAGAATTGAGCGATACATGTAAGGAACTACAAATTGAAAGACTAAGGTGTTAAATAGCTATATGTATTGAAGAAAAAAAAAACAAAGTTCATCTGTACGTATGATTCAATGAAAAAAAGGCATTTTTAATCAACGAAATAAGAATGTCGTCATAGTTGTCTCATTTCTCATTGGTTTTGCATGTAGCATCGAGCGTATATACAGATTAGACTGTTCTAGTGCTCCCTGTTGTACATCATATATAGGGATGAAAATTGTATGTATTTTGGGCATGTTGCAAAAAGATACCAAAGTCAGCCTGGTTGCCCTGACAGTTTGAATTGTGTTTTGGATGAGATAAGCTTAGATGTCATAACGTTTCATTAGATCAGCTGAAATCAGCTGTTAGAAGATAGGAGGTGGAGAAGGAAATAAACCAGGAATACTCCGATGTCGATCCTCAATTCTACTCTGAGTTCAACAAGGACTCACAATTATAACTCCACAAGAAATCCTCAAGGTTACTCTCCGACTTTTATGAGAACACACGAATACTCAATTAGGTTTTGAAGATAATTGAATGTAGTAGGAAAATGAAGTCCCCTACTCAGGAACTAAAGAATAAAGACAAAATCTGAGGAAAAGAAAATTCATTCTTCAAAAAACGGTTGAGCAAAAAAAATAAAAAATAGACGGGATTTTCATAACGTCATATTCTTTTTTTCAAGCTCCATTTCTTAATTATTATTTTTCATTATTGAAGAGAGAACATCTATTTATTGAGTAACTACGTGTAAGCGTGCTCATAATATTTCGTGGGAGTTTGAATAACTCTCTGGAAATTTGCGATTTCCTCCAAAAATAGATAGAAAAAAGGCCCAAAATCATTTTTTAATTACCAAAATAAGACAATGTATCTCTTAACTACTCCCAAACTATCACTGTCAAATTATTTCTTCACAATATTTAAAATGAATTACATATATATTTCGTAATGTTAAAATCCTAAATAGTATTTTATTCAATACTGTATACCTATAATATTGCTTAGTAATATTTTATTGAAAGCATTGCTATAATAATGTAGGATAGCCAAAATTTCTTTTTTTTAAATAATAAGATGCCCAATATATATATTTTAACTGGATTTTCTCCTAAACTAATCATCCGATTTAAAAAAACTAAAACTAAATGCCAGATGAAAGCTAAATCAATTTTACCTACCGAAAGAATATCGGCTTGGATAAGAGGCAAATTTTCTTGCTCGCTTCCTACGAGTTTTTCCCTTCGACGTAATAGATCTATAAAATATGGCGAATTCCTTCCTTAGAGACCTCCATAGTCGACGCACTATAATTCAAGACTGAACTGCCAAGCGTAATACTCTCCAAAAAGCGTTTGTAGTATACACCCATACACTTAAAAAGGGTAGTACGTACAGTTATTTCATTTCGAAATATGATACAGAATCGTAGTTATACTCTAAAACTTGATAATATATATATAATAATAAATGTGGTTTTCAGCCCGTGGGCGCTCCAAGACATTCATGTTGTTGCATAGTGGAATTTATCTATTGAATAATGGAATATTTTTCATCTATTGTGACTAACTTTAACGATCACATATGTAATTATTTTACCTTGAAATATGACTTTGAAACGAAATCATGCCCTAAAAATGTGTTAATAAAAAACTTTAAAGGCCAAACCTAGTGCAGTTGAAGATTTTAATGGTGGTCATTTTGGCGATGTTGTGCTGAAATAACAATAATACATGAGGGAGAGTAAAAAAAACTAATTAGACAATCAGTCTCTGGAGTGATCCAACACTGCTTAGGAGTTATTTATGGATAATTTAATATATAAATTTATATAATAATCCCTTCTATGACCTGGGGTGAATAAGTTCCTCTTAACGTCCTGCCTTCCTTCTAAAATCAAATGTCGTCCACAAAGCAGGGGTTCATACAAAGGAAGCAAGAAAAAAACGCAAGGGTCTTTTTGATTTATTAATAAAGAAATTTTATTATTATATAAAGAAGATCTGGAGGGGGGTGAGGGATAATAAATCAAGTCGACAGAAAATATAATGTCATCTATATATGACGTTTGTATACATACACTTTGGTAATGAATGGGAGCAGGAGAGGGGGGACTCACACACATTTTCATAACGTGTATAAATAAAAAGTGAACTCAGATGACGTAGGATGTCAATTATCATTTACTACCATTTCCTCTATTGTAATTCTGAGTATACCGAGTGGTCCATTAAAATCAGAATTTCTTTAAAACTTTAAACTTCAAATAGATATAATTTATTAATGAATAATAGAATTTTAACAAAATAAATACCAGAAATAGATGTGGGTCTGAGCTCTCTGAATCATTAATGCAGCCGCCATTACTTTTCTGGATAGTCTGGTGTGAAACCCCAGAATCTCTTACAAGGGTCTCATGGACTTGAGCAGATTGTCCTAAACTGTTTTCTTAAACTCCTTCAGGTCCATTTTGACCTTTTTAATTAAGCCCTTCTTCATCTGACGGCGTAAACTATGGTTCTGTAGACGCCCAACTGCTTGGAGTGCGGAAATGGGAATTTGTCAATCACGTTCAAGTGTCATTTTCTCGACTTGTACGTAAGGTAGAAAGCTCAAGTTTATTTTTTTTTGTAACTAATTTGTTTATACTCTAATATATCGAAATATGAATTAATTTGAATTACTCAACCTTCATTAATTATTGAATTAGTAAGTGGTCAGTATTCAACGTACCCTCCGTTACACACACAACACGATAGGTGACCCACAAAAATTTATAATTATAAGTCCTTGTTAGACTCGAAGTAGAATTGAGGATCGAAATAGGAGTAATTATTATTGACAATGTCCATGTTTATTTCATTCTTATCTCCTCTCGTCACAGTTGATTGTAGCTGATTTAATGAAACTTCATAGCAGCTAAGCTGCTACCCTCCAAAAACATATTTTAATTTTGAGGACTACCATTTTGATTTTTGGTATCTTTTGGGCCAAAAATACACGCCATTTCCATTACTAACAATCATGCCTGTGCACAGTTAAAAAGGTGTCCCACGAAAATAAAATTACTTTAAAAAAAAAAAATGCAGGACCAATGATGGAGACTTAGAGTTGAAATGCTTCTAATAGAAAAATACATTTAAAAATTGGGAAAGCAAAAATGGTTGTTGCATATACTTAGTCTTCCTTAATTTTCCCCACTAAAGTAAGCATTATTGCCCATCTTTGGGGTAAATTGTTTTAAAAATACATAATAAAATAAATATACACGAATTTAAATATAATTATAGTATTTTATATGTTATTTTAAATGTAGAAGGTTCTCTTCTGTATTGCAGGAATTTCTTTTCTCAACCTCCCCCCTCCAAAAAATGGAATTGTCTAAAATAATTCTTGTGAGACTAATTTCTTACTCAGATAAAGTATAACTAAGATTTTGGGCTCAAATAAAACGTGTGACAGCGCTTCGTGACATAGGAATTGGTTGAAATGAGATCTCCGGCATCGTTCCCTGCTCCAAGGGTATCATTACTAGAATTAAAAACCTGAAGAAACGACAGCAAAAGACCTGAGAGGAAGCCTGGAAGCCACTATGCCTAAATAACTCAAAAGTGATTTGAAGACAACATGACCTGTACTACCTCACGTGGGATTGTGTATTCCCTAGAGGCTACAGTGGAGAATGAATGGGCCCACATATCGGAGAAATACATGAAGAAGACCTGGGATGGAAGTTAGGGTGACTGCGCCAAGTAGTCAATTTGTGATTTAATTGCTTATATAAAGTAAAATATAAATGGAAAGTCTTATTGTCTTATTAATTGCATTTTTTGAGTATTTTGATGAAGTTCAGTTTGGGAAAATTTGTTCACGATTCTCACGGTCCGTTCACGAGGAGTGGACTTCCATGGACCTGAAATTCATTAACTATACTTGGAACTATTTTTGCAAGGGACTTGTTGCTATTTGTGAGGCCAATTAATAAATTTTACATTGGCTATGTATCAGAAAAGTATAAATAACGATTTTTTTTTAAATGTGGGATTAAAGAATGACAGATTATTTTCTTTTTACCGTCCAAGTGTGTACGTTTCAAGTTTCCACCCAGTGCATGATCCAATCTCCTTTATTTGCAAAATATGAATGCACAATGTTTGCAAATAAGCTGTCTTTATCATCATGTGTTTTGTTTTGTTAAAAGGCAATTTCCCACAAGGTATAAAAGAGTGTAAGGCAGAAAAATAAATACATATGAAAGGAGCATCAATTCACAAATGATAATTTTAGACAATCTAAACGATACGTAATAAATTTCTTCATATTTATAAAAACCACATACGTATTACACATAATTGTGCCAATTGGCTCCAAGTCTGAAAAACAATATGGATTGTATTTCCTTTTCAAACGAAACCCTTAAAAAGTGATTGTTTTTTTTTAAATTTTTAAGTCCCATTTTCTCAGGATTGGATGATGACATATAAACTAAGTATATGCATATATATAAAATTAACTTAACATTTTGCAAGGAATACACAAACTTATATTTGGATTATTGATGATTTTTACGTTTCGAAAAGTTGTCTCAAATCTATCAAAAGTGTAATAATTAAGGATGAAAATCCTGTTAAAAAAACTGTACAAAATGTTAACCCTGCAAGTTAAAAAAATCTGATAGTCAAAATGTTAACCCTGACAATTTGAAGAATGGTTTGGAGGAGAGAAAGAATAATGTTCATGACGTTTCATTAGATCTGGTACAATAGCTGTGGTAATGAGAAGAATAGAAGGAAATAAACAATGAAGGACATAAGCAATGATGTCGATCCCCAATTCTACTCTGATTTCAAAAGGACAAGCAATTTTAACTCCACAACAAATGCTCAGGGTTACTCCCCGTCTTTTATGATTACACACGAATGTTCAATCAGGTTTTGAATAGAATTGAATCTATTAAGGAAAGGATGTTCACTACTCAGGTGTTAAATAATAATGGCAACAGCTGACGAAAAGAAAATTTCGGATTACCAATCCCAAAAAACGGGTGAGCTAAAAAGTACATTGGATTTTCATAAAGAGTTATAAGTGTTGGTCTTCGTTGAGCTTAGAGTAGAAGTAAGGATCTACCTCGAAGTAATCCCACCCTAATTATTACTTGATCCCATCCGGAGTGAGTGTTTATTTGAATTTCCTTGCAGCTCATCCAATAAAATGTGATGACAGCTTCCGCTGCTGTCGTCCACAACATTCTTCAAACTGTGAGGGTGGCTACGTTCATTTTTAGTGTCCTTCTTTTTTAACACACCGGTGGATATTGTAACCCAAAATCTTTGAAAGTCAGATTTGATAAAATAATACTAATCAAAGATTCGTAATCAGTTCGTCAAGTAATACTATAATTGAATAGTGAATTTAAATATTTTTTTGTTGACTTGTGTTAGTTGTGGTTTGAAGCAGATTTTACAAAAATATCCACTTTGGATTTTTTTTTAAATATTATGTGTTAACATCTTCAAAAAAAAAAAAATTCAAAAGGTCTAAAGCTGGCCCCGGTCATATGGAGGCCTCCCTATGGTTGAGGTGTGGTCCATTACTCATTCTCACTTATTTTAGTATATTTTTAACAAAATTTTCACAATATCATCCAAACGCGTAGAATGCACATAGTACGGACAAACATTGAAAAAGATTTGACGTCATCTCATACTTTCTTGGCCTAAATAAAATTGCATAAAGAAAATGTTCTCAAAGAAATGTCCTGTTTAATAGAAAAAGATCATTAAATATATTTTTATAAAAATGTTATAAAAGAAAAGTTAATTTCAAGAATGTCTTTTGTTAAAAACAGGTCATTTAGAAATTTTATTTTGCAAAAATAAGTCATTTAAAAAATGTATTTTATAAAAAAAGTCATTTAAAATTTTACTTTGTAAAAAAAACTGTCATTTAAAAAAGGTAATTTCAAAAATATATTTTGCTAAAATAACTCATTTTAAAAATTCTAGTGTAAAAAAAGATCATTTCAAAATTTTATTTTGTAACAAATCGGTAATTTCGAAAGTTCCTTATGTTAATGGGTATTTTGTAAGTAGTTTGACCTTGAAAAATTTGATTTTGATTTTTTTATATTAGCCCTAAAGTTGAAAAATATTGTATTTTATAGTTTGATTTTATGCAGCCATTTTTCATGAAATTTAATTTAATAATTTCTGCGCCCCATTAAAATATTTCATATTGCAATACGGCCCATTATATTAAAAGATCCTTGGACATCCCAATACATTTGATTGGTAAATATTTCAGATTTATTTCATCTAATCAACTTAATTATATAAAATTTTGAAAATTATTCACACAATCATAGACTTCTTATTTATTGAATATTCTATAAGTAAATTAAAAGTTGAAATAAAAAATCCTATTAATTTGTAGGGTAAGGGTTATTAATTAGTTTACATATAATATAAACTAATTGATAAAAGTATTAATTTCGAAATAAAATCTTTTATTTTATTTGATTTTTGTATCATTAGACAAACTTTGTAGGAAGCAGATTAAGAAAATAACTTAATTAATAATGTATCTTTCAAATGTTGGAATGTTTTTAACAATTGGTGATTTCCAAATAAGGCATAAAAATGGAACTAGATTTGCAAATAAAAATCAGTAAAAGCTAAGTCTTTTCAGGTAGAGTTATATATCGGTAATGAATGGAAGAAGGTATATGCTTAATATTTGAAGAGGAAAAATGGATTTTAAAGACTAGTGTTGGGGTTTTGGTCTGAATCCGTCTCATATAAAAATTCGGTCTAGATCTCTCCAAAGGATAGATTTGGTCTCGATTGAGCCAAGGGTCTAGCTCAGTCCCAAAAGAATCTATCTAAAAAGTGAGGCCGAAAAAATTGGTCCAAGGCCTGAGACCGGTCTAGGCCAAAAATAGATATAGAAAAAATCACTTAAGGCCGAACCAACGCAAAATTTGGTACTGGAACGAGTCTCAACAGTTGTAAAAACTTCAATAGTTTAAATGGCAAGCTGGACAGGATAAACGAGAGTGGGGAACCTAAGAGGCGTAACTCTCTTGTATTGGAGGAAAAAACTTAGAAAGTGTGTTATCAAGGGTGTTACTAAGGAACAATTGCTAAACATAAGAACATTTTCTGCCTAAAAATGTTAATAAAGGTCGAGACAGTAATAAAAAAAAATGCAAATAAATCTTATTTACATCATTTGGACATCACAATTCCCTCTAATTTAATTTTTATCTATTTAGATATTCCACTTCAAAATATGTCTCTGATTCGAAATTATATTAAAAAATCGTGATTAAAAAAAAACTCTATACCCCATTTTTATTGCAGTTAAAGGTTCTAATGTTCATTTTCGTGTTCTACTGCTTAATTAACAATAATAAGTGTGTCGAATTTTGTAGTCTAGTCTAATTTTTGTTCATTGTTGAAAACTTTAACAAGTGATCATTCGAATTCAACCAAATAATGATAAGGAGAAAAGAAGCAGAAACATCCACAGCGGACAACAAAATAAATTATTTGCATACTTTTGTAACGGCGTGCCAATGTTTAGAAAATGGCTCTGGAGATAGGCAATTGCCTTTCCATTTTAGGCAAGTCTAACAATTTTCGAACAAGATATTGGTTTCTAATATTTTAATAAGGCAGAATTCAATATCTAATTAAAATTAAATAAAGAAAACGTCATCAAAGAAATGTCCTTTTTAATAGAAAAATATCATTAAATATATTTATGTAAAAAAAGTTTTAAAGAAAGGTCATTTACAAAATGTACCTTGTTTCTTGAAATGAATATTGAAAAATTTTCTTTTCTTAAAAAAGAGCATTTCAGATTATATTTAATTGAAAAAAGTCATTAAGGAGAATGTATTTGACTAAACGTCTCGAATTTGAATTGAATTATACTTCCAAAATTATATTCGAACAAAATTGAAGTTTTCTCCTTGAAAAATTCTGCACCATTTGTTCAAGTTTGGAAAGACATCATTTAAAAAAAACAAAAAAAACTACAAAGTTTTTTTTTATTATATATGTTATAACAAATCTCTTTTTTTTTTTTCATTGATATCTTATTATTGTGTCGTCTTCGAATTGATCAATATAATTTTATCAGTATCTATCTAAGAGATGAAAAAATATTTATCAACTTTTTTTGCTTTTGCAATTATTTTTGTTGATGTTTATTAGGGCATTTTAAGATAATGACGTCATGTCATGTTATTAAAATAATATAAACTATTTATTTTTTAACATTAATGCCCTACATTTCTTTTGACAATTTCCTCATTCATCATCTTTATAAAAATAACTTTTTTTAGTTTGTTTTTGCGGATAATATCATGAAGTATCATAAATCAAATATTTCTCCATCCTGGAGAAATATTGTAAATTCATCAAAATCATCTTTACTTCAATAGTACTTATCCACTTACAGGGGTATGTTTTGACAGAATATGAATTACGTTATTTTAGAAATGTTCAAATTGTTCATATGTATATTTGAAACATCTAAGCTCTTAATCAATTTGATAATCACACCATCCTTTTTTAAATGATATCTTTGTATTGATAAAAGTCTAAGAAGCTAAATAAAATAATAAAAAAGGTTATTTGACATTATGAATTTCAAATTTGGTATTAGAAAAATGATTATAGTATAAGAAATTGAGGTCAGTTTATAATCCTTGAAAAATATGAGTACTTTTTCTCTTTACCTTAATTGTACTAGCCAATCTTATTGATAAAAATTGGTTGTATTTGTTAGCTTGCTTTCTTTTTTATCTTTTTATTTTGAGTTGGTAAACTGAAGAAAAAAATTATTTACCTTAAGTTATTGACATTGCTATTCAAATAATAAACTGCACATCATTTATATTTGTTAGCTAGATAAAAGTCCTGAAAAAGATTGTTAAATTGAATTTCTGTAGTCTATAATATTCCTCCATGATCGATAATAATATATATATTATACTTTCTCAGATCGAAGAAGATATATTATTAAAAATCACTCTGTGTCAAAGACGTACTGGTGAAAGAATGAATAAATAGATGATACAAAAAAATGGTTATTTAAATAATTACGTCATCGAAATCAATATTAAAAATGAAAAAATAAGCTAATAAATGATGGTACTTATAGAGAATATCCTAACCAATATGATATTAGAACGAATACAATTAGTGGAACGGAATCAAAAAGAGAATACAAAGTTCAAATCTTTCAACACTTTTTGCCAAGCTAAAAACGCAAGGCTGCGTGAGATGTCGTTTGGTGCTTGAATGTCCTTTCTCCTAAAAATATAAAGAGTTACAAATCATTTGGTAGTTAGTCAATATCACCACTCTCCCAAAATGTTTAACTATATTTTACACTCTAAGGGGAGATACATTTATGACGTCCAGTTGATGGAGGGGGGAGGGAGGGGGTATGAGATATGTCAGAGGCTACTACATTGATAATGGATCACTCTTTCACTCATCAACAAAACCTTTCTAATGTGAAGTATATTATCGATCTTATCCCCATTTAAAGAAGCAAAAAGGTCACAAGTAAGCTCAAGATGACTGAAACCAAGTGAAGGGGTCTCCAAAGGAAAGCTAGAACATTGTTTAATTATTGGAGGCCAAGCCTGGTAGAAGAAAGTCCATTCAAATAAATTGGTTTTACTAGAATAAGCTTAAGCTACAGGACCCTGAGTAATGGGTTAAGAGAGTTAAATCCTTATTAGTATACAAGTTGTACTTTTTATATTATAAAAATACAACAACCAATTCAAGTCAAGGTAATATCCAACATTAACAAAAGAGTTAAGCTAAAAATTTAGGACGTCCAATCTGAGGGGGAGTTCAAGTTTTGGACAAACATAGACATGGGTTCAAGGGTTGTACTTTTTGGGACTTCATAAATTGATGAACCCTAAGTAATTGTAGGGATAAGACCGCCGCGCCGGAATGTATATGCAAGTGGGGGGATTGCAAATTAAAACATTGTGTGTGTCATAGTCAAGCAACCTTACAATGGTATTATATCAACACTACACATATTCTAAACAAGTGGGGTCCAATTGTTTCTATAGTTCCTACGTCACTGCAATAAGCTCAGTTCTGAGCAATGAAGTACTTGAGTTCAACAAATCAACGTTTCGTACACTAATATGGAGCAAAATTTAAAATCTGGTAAAAAATATATAAATGTTTTTGATGCCTTGAAGATACCATTGTTCTTAGCATGTATTATCTTGGTGAAAAATATAAGTAACGAAAATGAGCTGTATGGTAGTCGACTTCTGAATGGTTAACGTATGAATTGTGTTTTTTTTCATAATTTATTCAAATTTTTATGGGGAACGCACAATTTGCTCCGGTTGTCAATTAGCCCCACTCTTTTCCTTTAACTCATAATCATTTGGAATAGTTTTGCACATTAGTTAGTACCAGGTATATTTTATTTTGCATTTAATTTTTCCAAACAGGAAAATAACCATGAAACGGTCAAAAATAGGTACTTCATAGACACGTTTTGATTTAAAAATCAATAAAATGTCTAAAAATATATTTTGGATATTGTTTCTTTAAAATTATGGATTTGAATGAAGTTAGTGATTTTATTAAGTATTTTAGATGAAAAATATATTTGTACACAATATTTGAACAACTTATCTCTAACTTGCCTTACTGTATGATAATTTTAGTTACTGCCAATAGATGTAATATTTTCTTTTGGTCCCGCGTATTACGCACACTTAATGTAGTGGCGTTTTTTTGGGGGAGGGGGGATTCGGATATCTTGATATGTAGTAAATTTGTTAATATTTCATCTCAATTATCATTTAATTCCTATCGAAAATCTTGATTGGAATGAATGAAACAAAGAGAGAGAGAGCACGCGCGAAAAATCATTTGTTGCTAGATAAATCAATCAATCTAAATTGTGAATGTGTGTACGTTCGCGCCCCGGTGATTCCTAGAGAAAAAAATATACTATATGTATATTGATTCACCAAAAGATTCCTAGGTTAGAGGTAGTAATTGTAATACTATAATGTTTACTTATGCTGAATCAGTGCAACTCCATCTAACCAATTTAAGGAACAGTGTCTTGATAACCTCGGCCACACGGCATGGAAGTTTCCCAGGCCATGTCAATCTTGACCAGATCAAGATTTGCCATATTATGGGTAATGTAATTCTTCAGGGCCTTAACAGACGAAGGATACTTGGCATAAGCCTCATCCTTGATCCTCCCCAAGAGATAAAAATCATGTGGGTTCAGGTCTGGGATGTTTGCAGGCCTAAAATCCAGGCTACAAAAGTCAGAGCATTTTGATGTCACTTTTTGGCCTTGTGGCCCGATGCACTGTCTTGTTGGAAGGATTAATTTCTTCCTTGGGCTACTCTATCCATCCAGGGAATGTTAATTAAAAATGCAAAATCAGAACCAGTACAATGGCACGAGTTTGCCGGGTTCTGCTAAATCTTTCGGAACCAAGGTTATCAAGAGAGACTAATCTGATTATGATTAATTCAATCTCATCAAATATAGGTTTCAAATAATAAAAAGTATATGGTTCTACTCCATCTATCGGACCAACCGTTATTATTTACCATTTTTAACACACAAAGTATTGAAGACCAAGGCAGGATCCCGGGTTAATTAAGAAACAAGTTTATTCACTATTAATTATTAATGGAAACCCAAAGAACAAAGTTCTAGTCAATGTATCCACCCCCAGAATTGATGGTGAGCTCCAAGGGGTGGCGGAAGCTGCTGCAGACACTCTGGATGTACTCGGCGTTCATAGAGATCCATTCCTTGTGGGCAGAGATATTGAGAGTGCAATTGCTATAGTGGCGTCTCATGTATGCTTGGCACTTCACGTGTGCATAGATGGAATAGTCTAAAGGGTTGAGGTCTGGTCTCTGGGGGTGGCCAGAAGTTCTTTGCCAATAAGTCCATATTGGCCTGGAGCCACTCATGGGGTTTCTTTGTGCTCTGGGCAGGTCCCCCATCTTGTTGAAACACCCGAGGGAGAATATCCAACCATGGATTTGATCCATTGGATAACATTGCTGGCAATAATTTTAACGAAACTATTAGCCTTCAGCCAATACCCCAAGGGGAACCACTCAGGATTCATGACCTTTCTATTGGATGCATCCAGACCTAAAATCATCACGAAGGGTTTCCTGACTGCTCCTGGAGAGGGTCTAAGGTCCTTGCCGACTTTCGACATCATGGAGACATTGTAAATTGGTTTCTTCGAGGCTGCTCCCAGATGGCCTTCTGCAATCTCAATCCTCATCTTTTACTGTGTGCTCATGGTGGTGACTAGGACAATGTTTTTCGTAGAAATAGTTAGCTAATTATGTGTTCTTCAAAATTGAGCATCGGAACATTGTAAAAAAAAAAAAAAAAGAAGACTTATAACCTCTCAAAATTGGGACAATACAGATGAGTAAATAATAACGGCTGTCCCGGTGGTTTGTTCGTTATAAGCCTGCACAGATTTTCCCAATTTATCTCAAAATGTCCTGAGTCAAAATAGTTTAAGGAATACAAAAGCCAAAAAAAAAAAAAAACTTTTTTATTACACTATTTATCGAAATGGGGACTCAACTTATATTTTCCCTTCATTTTCTTTAATTTTGCAGGTTGTACTCAATTTTTTATTTTTGTTTTTATTATTTATATTCATTTCCCCCTCTCCCCCCCACCAACTTTTATTATCTTCATTTCACAAGCCAAGGAATCCTTTGATATCTCTCTTTTTATCCCCCTCCCCTCATTTTAAGTAGCAGGAGTAGTCATGACGTTTCTGGGCAATTTATATACTTTTTTTTCAACGTTTTTTGGTCTTATTTCTTTCCTGATTCTCCCTTCAACCTTATTACATAACATTATCATCATTTCAGAGAATGGAAAGTCCCTCTATGAAACCCATTCGATATGTCCTCTAACACTCAATTACTCGACTCGGATTTGGTGAACGAATGGTCTGAATTGCTCATCAATGAACAAGAGCTAGCAGCCTCCTCCGCACACCTGACCCATCATCACCACTCCCATCACACTCGCCAGTCTCACATTCAACACCAGAAACAAATCCTTGAAAAGGGATGCTTCATTCCACCCAATCTTTCCTCATCTTGCATTAAACAACAGAAACATCTCTCTGCATCCTCACCTGTGGAAAATGGCATTCCTTCCACTCCACCTCCCTCGTGCACTCCCAATCATTTGCACTCTAATAATCATAGTGCTACGCTCAACAATGGTTCAACACCGATGACAAATTGGATCGAGCTCAAAAGCTCCACAAAGAACAAAGCACCCCCCATTCCTATAGAGTCACTGGACTCTCTAAAAAGCAAAGAGACGATTGTGCACAAATCCATTCGCCCAGCACCTGCCATTCCACCCAATGCACGAAAGAAATACGAGGAGGAATCCTCCGAGGGATCCCCCATCATCACAAAACAACCACTCCCAAGGTAACCCAAAATATACTGTTGTGTTAGTCCTTGATAATTCGGCCCAGTCCAGACCATTAATATCATTAATTGTCTGGACTGGTCCTTCGTAATCTCACTACTAGAACTGATTAAAAAAGTTGAATGTCCTCATCATGGGCCAAAATTTATAAGTTTTAGCTCTGATATGCAGGACTTTACTGGAACGGACCGAGACTGAACTGGGCAAGAGTGCAAGAGTCTTTAGTCCTAAATATGGACTGATACAAAACTATCAAAATAGAATCTAGTGTCCAGTGCTTCTCAAACTTTTGACTTGCATCTTCATTTAGTTATTTAGTTTAAATATACTTACAGAAAATCCATTCTTTAGTCACATTCTACCCTGGATACAAATTCTACAGGCTCCTTTATGAAGTGCCCACAGCCTGTAGGTGTGGTTCCACATCTCAATTTTTAAAACCATCCCTGTTAATAGTTTGAGAAGCTCTGTTTTATCCCTCCTGTAAAAATAAACAATGTAATAATATAGTTAAAATAACTTCAATATATTTTACAGACCCGGCTCCGTTTCACGAGGGCTCCAAGTAGAAGAGGAGGATCTGATAAAGTTTTCAGAGCCGGATATGCAATTTAATCTAGGACATAAGAGTCATTCAGAGGATTATTCCAAAATTGTTCATCATCGATCTTCATTAAATAGTGGTGGAAAACGCCGGCCCCCCTGGGCAACCAGATATACCATCCCATAACGACAACAGCAAGTGTATTAGTACTAATAATAATCCTCTCAGTACTAAGGAAGTGAATGAGAAGAAAAAGTTGAATGGAATCATAGGTAAGTACTAACCACTTATTTAGTTAGGATAAGAGTTTTGTAAATCCTATACCTCAGACATGAGTACCTCATTCGTACACTCCAATAAAAAGTTGGTGAAGAAAAAACTTCTGAGCGTTTTTTCGCTTTACTATTAACGAAGTTAGGGTAATAAAGGGTTCCAAAAGGTTTTTTGGCTAGTCTTCAGTTCCAGGGTAATTGAATACGTGTCACAAGCCGCTCCAACTTGACAATTTCCATTATTTTATCAAGAGTTTCAAAGTCCATATTACCAGAACCAAACCGTTAGAACCAAGGCTTTGCTGTCGCATTCGACACTGTATTGGGTCCATAAACAACACATTTTTTTGGCAGCCTGCTCCGCCTTTTCACCTTGGTTGTAGTAGTGATCCTGAAGAATGTATCGAATTTTCTCTTTTTTTACTTCCAAAACACACAAACTTGCCACATTAAAGACAAAACTGTAAATAAACTTTTTTTAAGTGTAAATTTAACCTTTCAGCTTACTTTTTTTATGCAATATATTAATCGTGAGAGATAGCTCAGATATGAGATAAAGACATCTAGCGAAAAACACTCAGAACTTTTTACTTAACACATTATATATATAAAGAGTGGCCAACGAAACTTTTTTTTTTTTGATATCGCTATAAAAAAAAGATGGATAGATATTTTTCAATATTTTTTATCTTATTTGAAAGCCTCAACATTCTGGTTAATGATGAAACACCACTTCATTCATATGGCCACCGTGGGTGGTCTTACAGTAGCCCATTCTGTCGACCCAATTTTTCAATACATTTTTGATTGTGTGAGCTTCAATAGCTCCAATTTCGTGTTTCAAATCGTAAATCGTCTCGAGATGGTTGGCGTAACATTTATTCTTGACGATTCTCCACAAAAAATAGTCCAACGGAGTCAAATAGCAGCTACGAGGTGGCCAGTTGACGTTGCCGTTTCGGCTTATGATGCGATTGTCGAAGATAGTACGTAAAAGATCCACTGTAACGTTGGCTGTGTGGCACGTAGAGCCGTCTGGTTGGAACCAAATGTCGTCGATGTCTTTCTTTTCTATTTGGGGAAACAAAAAATCTTCCAACATGGCCCGATAGCGCTCACCATTGACCGTAACGGCAGCTACTTGCTCGTTTTTTCGCTTTCGGCAACAGCAGCAATGCTTTCGATTGAGTGCACTGGAAGAACACGGGAACGCGTCGTGTTATCCATTAGCGAACCAGTTTCGCGCACACGCTTCACAAATTTATCCACATACTGCCTGGAAGGCGCTTTATTTCGACCAACGTAATTTTCTTGCAGTTTCGTTTGAGGACTCTCCATTTTGGAAGTAAGTCTTCGGTATTTCCCAATTTTTTCCGTCCGTAAACTTAACCATTTCGTAAGCTGGAGATCTTTTACAAAATATTAAACACAATAAGAATGTTACTACAGCTGTCAGACGTCAAAAAAGTGTTAGTTTAAAATGCAACCGCTAGATGGGCCAATAACTTTTCATTCCAATGGTGCTCCGTAATTTTGTATTCAACTATTTCCCACGTCATGATTGATTGAAGGTGCTAAGGGAATTAGGAAGAAGATTAGCGAGTTTGTCTTATGATGTATCTTCAATATATTTATGGCCCAAGAAGGAACATGGCAAGTTAGCAATGGCAATGACAATAAATAAATTAAAATGGTCAAACATTTGAATAAATTACTTTATATTTACCAAAAACAGTATTTTCACATGGTATAGATTATATGTAACACTTTCAAGAGTGCCAAAAGAAAGTGCAGGTTTGATAAGATTTACAACAAATGGACATAAAACAACAAAAAATGTTGTATGCAAGGAGATTTTACAATAGAAATTTACCTATTATATAATTATATTTTAGAGTAAATCGTTTTAGTTTAAAATTTTAACATAAACAAACTAAATATAAATAAAATCTTATTAATTTTTCATCGGCTATCTTTAAGATACCGTGTTTGTCCTTCTAAATTATTTAAAATAATGTATGCCAGACAAAAAAAATTGTAAAATTCAATATTGATATGGTACTTACTTGATATGTAATCCGTTCTTATAATACTATAAAATTTAAATAATCGGAAATTAAACAATATATATTCAGTAATCTTTTTAATTATAAGTTTGAATAATAAATAACGAAAAGTTTTGAGTCTAGCTATCCAATTCGAAAACACTCACCCGATGCAAAATTATGAGCTTCTAATGTATGAACATATAGGCACAGTATGAGCCAAGTCATCAACAGCTACAAAGGTTCTTGTTTAGCTCAATATGTAGTTTTCATCCTTTTTTATCATAATATTAAAAGATAATGTCTTTTTAAATGAGTGGCATGGCAATTCAAGTTGTCGGCAAAAAAAGCCCTTATTTGCTCGTCTTTGTCAGGGATGGAAAATATATAGAGAGCGTAGAATATCAATTATTCCCTTGAAGAAACATCTAATTGGTGGAGGATGATTCATGGAGATTGTGTCAAGATGAACCAGAATCTCTTGTACATCTTATAACGAAATGTGATGCTCTAGAAAGCGTGGGGAGAAATATATGGGGTCCACTGGTCGTTTTGGAGATGTTTTTATAGAAGTTTGTGATTTTGACAGTAATGGCAAACTGACGTGAAATGACGTTATTTTATGTTTTGGTTTGGAAGTGGTGTTTATTTTAAGCCTTTTATATAAGTGTTCCCTTTGGGATTTTATTTTATTTGTAACTTTGTGATGATTGCAGTTTGATATGAAATATACCTCAAATTCTTGGGTATATGCTATACGCTTAATGTTCCTGTATTAAAATGTACTTTCCGTGACCTTGGAGCGGCTGTGTCGTTGGATATGCTCCGGGGATAAGAATAGAAAAAATAAATAAAAAAATGCAACATCTGGGATGTATACTGCACTATACATGGAGTCAATATAATTCAAAACACCGCGTTTCGCGAAATCCGCAGTGAATGAAACCGCGTTAAGGTGGAATCCCATGTAGTTTTAATTTTATAAAATATTCTATCAATATTTAATTTTAAGGGTAAACGCACATTTCTCACTACTCTAACGCATGATAGCAACTGACTATATTTTCAAAAAAAAACTTTAAAATCTGGCCTCTAGAATGAAACCATGCCCACAAGGCTACTACTTAGACATCCTGATTGTCACGCATTATCAAAAAGGAAGTTATGTTGTTGCACTCTGTATATGTAAGATAATTAGTTACATTTACAATGTACAAATTATATACAAAATAAGTTAACAAGGATTTAGAAAGTTCCCTTTTTATTTCCTGCCCAGAAAGGAAATGACTAATATCCAATATTCAACTCAACATATAATTTACGTAAAGCTAAATAATATTATTCAAACATTCCTCTCGCTACAAAATTCTAATTTATATATCCCTTACTCACTTAATTATAAATTATTTGGTAATTTTTGACAAAATTATACAGAGCACGGAGAGGAAACTTGCAATGGGATTTAATAACCATTTCATACCGTTATTTTTAATTATGACGAGGTTTCATTACGTATTAGCTTAAACAAAAAAGAAAAAAAAAGTTTTTTGTTTAGTGCATGTCTCTAAGTGTAGAAATATCGGAGCAGTAACAAAAAAGGTAACACATGTGCGATGTCCTCTGCGCAGGTAAGTCCCGAGAAGGCTGCTGCGGCTGTTGAAGAACTAAAACTTCTACAGCAACAATACGACTGAATTCATCTGGACTCGAGTTCCAAACTTTGAGCTGAACAGGGCATTCATTCCAGGCATATGAGGAATGAGATGATAATTAATATTCCATTGAGTCATTAATTAAAGGATATTCAACAATGTGGGTAACATATGAAGGAATATGCTAATGAGAAATATTGTAATTCCACGAAACCCAAGAGATTCTTTTCTCCAATACCGTTGTTGAACTCTATCGCCTGTCATCGCAGATTGTTATTTATCTGATCTCTCATTCCAATCCTTTATTTATTATTGAACATTAGACGAAATTTTTGTAGTCGGTTTGAACTTGAACATTGTATGACTAGGAACGTGTTTCCCGTAGGATAAATGCGCCTTTCCGGTCTACCCCAAAAAATACCTCTTTAAAATGAACGTGGTATTTAAAACAATATTGCTATCTGATGCGTACTCTGGAAAATAACCTACGCTCATGACTTTTTCATACAACTCTAATAAAATAGGTGCTAGGTGAAGAATATATTTTTTATAAAATTCAAAAGTAAAGCCAGATGGGCCTGGAGTCTTACAAGTTTTTGCATTAATTCTAAGTGAATTTATTATTTCTTGAGTTGTTATATGATTTTCAATAAGGTTGTTATCGTCAGCTGGGATAACAAAGTTATTATCAAGATCGCTTCTAATGTACTCACAAAAATCAGAGCTTTTGCAAGTATATCTTGAACATTTGCTTATTATATTGCAATCGAAACAATGGTATAGGGTAGAGTAAAATTTTAGGATCTTCAGTTATTTCGCCATCACGTAACATAATTGACATATCCTTCTCCTTATTTCTTCTCTTTTCAAGTTGAACGCATTGTAGCCTTGACCTAGACAAGTCCACGATGTTGTTCATTTTCAATTTTATTCTGGATGCTAAATCGGATATGGAATAGATTTGATCCAGTTTGTATTTTTTTTTTTTTTTCATAATCAGATGGATCCTGCCTATTTATCTTTTCGATAGTATTTATGTTTCTAGCTCTAATAGCGGCTTCTCTGGCACCAGCTTGCCTGCAGACATTCTTTATACTTTTCGGCATTTTTTGTACTTCGGTGAAGACATCTCCTCCAGTTATGACCTCGCATCTAGTGGTTTCTATAAGTTCAATGATTTTATTATATACTCTTTGCTCATTCATTATCGAAGAGTTTAGCTTCCATATCTTTTTGTTCTTAATGTTCAGATTAAGAGCTGGGGTCCATTTGAATACACGGTGCTTTATGATCCGATAATTTTGTAATATTTGAAGGATTTCTCTTGGATACCGTTGTAGAAAGGAAGGTCGATCCTTGATGATACAGGTCTAGAAAGGTTGCAAGGTACAATATAAATAACGGCGTGTCGAGTGTAAATATGCGATCAGAATTTTCTGATGTTTTGAAATTAGAATCTTTCTCTATTTTTAAGAACAAAAATGTTTGAAGATTTTTAAGTTTTGGTTATTTATTGATTCTTGATAATCTCTATGAAAAATAAATGAATATTTATCTTCATATTATAACACATCTATAATTATATTTGCAATTATAAAAGAACTACCTCGTGGTTTTAGCACTCTTTTCGATGACACAGTACGTTTGCAATACTGAATGATGATAAGTAAGAAGTTTGGATCCCCCCTCCCCATTTCAATTAAAAATTCCATTGATTAAAGTAGTCAACAAATGGCTTCCCCTGTATTTAGTTTGTTTCTGATTGCTTTTACATGGAAAATAAAAGGAATATCCTTTATAGCCCAAAATTTATGACTTTATGGTCAACAAAGTGCAATATGTTATATAAAAATCAATAAGCTTTGATAGATAAATGATGATACACAAATATTTATACAAGCAACAAATCTTAAAGTACTTTTAAAATGTTTATTTTTTAAGTACTCTTTTTTTAATAAAAGAATTATCATTTTAATCAAAAATGAGTAAATTTTAGGACCCCCCGAATTATAGATAAACTTCTTGGGATCCAGGGGGTGTCCGAAAGACTATTTTGGAGGGCTTCCTGCTGACCCCCCCCCCTGGGGTCAATATAGACCACTTTGGGAGTAAGTGCTCCATATGAACACTGTTACATTTCTCCTTGCTTGGTACTTTCACAATTTAAATAAATATGATTTTTTGAACCACTCTGTAGAAATAGGAATAATGACATGTTATAAAAGTTTCCATTTCAAACATAACGAACTAGAAAAGGGTATCTTCTATTGATTTTGGTTCAATTAAATTATGTTTTTTTAACAGTCAAATGCTTATATACGTATATTTGGTTGAGGAAAAGTAAAAATAATATAAAAAAAGTATTTATTTCAATGTTTTACAAGAAGTGTTACAATTATCCAATTAAAGCCAAGTATGCTCATATCTGTTCGATAACTTGTTGCCAACGAGAATCGTACTTCCTATTGGCAAAAAAACTCGGACAATCAATTTTCATAGGCTTCTATTGAGGCCAAATGTGTACCTCAAGTGTGTTGGCCATAGACAGGAGGAGGTGGTAGTCATTTAATGCAAGGTCCGGACGGTGGGGTTCATGCATCCCATCTCCTGACGCGTCATCAAAGATGGTTGCTGTCTGGTGTTGTCTTGATGAAACCAGATCTCTCTCCTATTGGAGTTTTTTCCTTGTATCCAGCCTTCTGATAATGGTTTAAAAATATTTTTATGATCAATAATCAGCTCCTGGGCGGCAATACTACGATATTGTCCCTGATTTTGTAGATATTTTCGACGACAGTGGTGACTGTGCGTGGTGCATCATTAACCTCCGCTACACCAGAACGAAATAGCCCAAATAACTGCTGTGCAACACGAACCGAAAGAGTATCGGCCCCGTATACATCACAATTTTTTTTTGGTCGCTTTAGAGGCGTTTTTCCCTTTCAGGTAGTAAAAATGTAATATATGGCGAATTCCTTCATTTGACACTCCATACTCGACGCACGATAAGTCACGATTGAACCGCACAAGCGCAACACCTTCTAAAAATTGTATATAGTATATACTCACACCTTTATAACCCTTTATCGTATGATCTGATGTGACCAATACTTAACAAGATAAACTTAGTTTTTAAAAAATGTGTGGGAAATAGGAAATTACTTTTTCCCCAACCTATGAATAAAATATTATATTATTATTGGCTAGACAGAAAGAATTTTATTTTTTCAATTGACTAATTAATATCCTTTTGAAAATACAAACAATGTACATTATGCATACATATATGATTAGTGAAGAAAGGCCTTAATATGCACGTGGGAGTAGTGAAAAGGTTTATTTGGCATGTGTCAATGTATGAAATTACAATTGATAGTATTAATAAAAAAGGAATAGAAAAAATGATCCATTAGTTCTCCAATAGATGGCTTTAGTAATGGGTATCTTGCGTTGCACCAGTATAATCTGTTTACGTTAGATGGTGTTAGAAAGATAAGATTTTGTACTAAAATTAGGAATGATAAAAACCGTGGTCGGAAAACTGCCCTGGAGAAAATTGCCAGTTAGGAAAATTGCCTGTATTTTGTAAAAACTTCATCATGAGAGTTCATAAATTCACTGTATATTATTTATGACATATATCTGAACCTATTTGTTTGTTCCATCCTCCAAGGGAGACCTTCAAATGTGAGTAATGCAATATATATTTTCAACAGAAATAAGTTAGATACTCTAAACTTTCCAAAAAGAAAACAAAAAAGTAATTTAAAATTGAGTGTACTCATTGATAGGATTTCATCATTGATATGACTATTGAAATACACATAATGTTATTTGCATGCAACGTAGCATCCATAAGAAAGGATGACAGCTGTCAATCTACTAAGTTTTTAGCATTTAAATAATTCATTCTATTCCTTTTAGTGTCCATGAGGTGTTTAAACACCCCCATCGCACAAAAGTTTATTTTATTGTCAGCTGTGGATATTTTTGCTTCTTTTCTCTTAATCGCTGTTTTAACGTTGATTGATTTAATTATAATTTGCTTTTGCTCAGCTTTTAAGAATTCTTGAACAATAAAGTCATAGTTAATAAGAATTGACCCAGAATTAAAGGATTTGGGGCCTTTTTAGGTTTCTTTTTGTTCAAAAGTTTGGTTAGTATACTATAAAGGTAACGACGTATCATGGGATTAGATTAAAAAAATACTTTTGCATTAAAAAAATAAAGTTAGGCATACTTCTTTTTATTTAATTACACTTTATAAGAGAAAGTTAGGGGATATGTCTCAAAAATTGGGGACTTAACGATAAAATTTTTGTCATACAAAATAGCATTTTAGTAAAAGAAACATATGTTATTCAACCTCTGGAAAGATACTAGACATGCAACCTCCTCGATAGAGCCTTAAAAATAAATAATAAATAATTATTCCATTAAATAACTATTGTAGAAAATAAAAATTAATTCACCCTTAACCCGTCGGTACCTTTATAGAATCACAAAACCTTTCCTCCAAAACGAAACGGAAAAAAAGGCCCAAAATCATCTGGTAGTTAGCCAAATAAGTCAATCATACCAACTGCCATTTATCTCTTATATACTCCCAGACTATCACTGTCATATTATTTCTTCAACATTTGGAAAAGGAATTAGATGTTATTAAAATCTAAATAGTATTTCACTCGATATTGTATTGTAATATTGCTTACTAATATTGCATTAAACTAGCAGTTATTCGCTTGTGTTTGTGTAGGATAACCAGGCTTGTGAGCAATCAGGAAAAAAAAATGCGATCAGAAATTCAATGCTATAAAGTGATATAAAGATCAGGCCTATTTGCGATCAGTGATCCGATCAATTTAATTGCAATCATATTCAAATATACCATTTCTTTAAACCTATATATATACATATATTTTAAAAATGGTAATTTTAAGTGAATCTCTTACCCTAAACCCTTCTCTCTCTCCTCAGTTATTGCTGTTCCTAAAAAAATCATACTTATAAATGTAGGCCAAAATCCGTTCCCATGACAAGTATAAGAATCGAGACCAAGTCAAGACCGAAGTTATAAAGTTTGAGCGAAAATCAAGACCAAGGCCAGTATTTTAGTTCGAGAGCAAGACCGAGTGTATTGGACCCAATACCAAGACTACAACTTTGATGTATCGAGACTGAGACGAGACCAAAACCATAAACAAGCAATCTCAAGACAAAGAACGGTCTCGAGAACCACTGCACTATTCCATGATATATAACTTTGTACAAATTGATGGGATCACTATTTTTTTTGTTATTTCGGTTGCAATATAGCAATATCAAGATCGGGACCGATTTGGATATTGCAATCAGCGATATAATATTGCCATATCGCAATTGATTGCCGCCTAGAAAAAAACTCCGATCAACAAGCCTGATGATAGCCCAAATTTATTCATATAAATAATAAAATGTCCAATATATACATTTATTAAATAAACGACGAGGGATCAACATGGAACTGTATTCCTGTCCTTGTTGGTAAACAGTGTATAGAATAATGTATTACTTTGTTTATTTATCAAGAAGAATGAATTATGAAATAGCCATGATATATCAAGAAAGAGGAGGGAATCGACAGTTGACAGCAAAATACATAGGGATTTTGTGTTATTTCATTTATAGGAGGTGAAACTTGAATGAGTCCTCTAAAAGCAATTATCCAGTATGATTCAACTCTGACGAAGAAAGAGCTAATTTTTTATAAAGTATTTAATTCTATTCCTTTCAAATCTAACTTGTAATCCCAGATTTCCTGTATTAGTGAGTACCTCTTATTAAACTTCATCGAAGGAAGACATTTTTGATGGAATATCTATGACATACAGATTAGATTGGCGTAGCTCATTTCTCTTGGATTGGAAAAGATGCTACTTTAAGGAACCACGCGTATTATATTTTCCCTTTTCCAGAATGTCAATGATGATTATTCCTTGGGAATCCAAAAGACAGTCGTCATTATCTTTTCGGCCAATTCATGGATTCAAACGAGTGCCAGACAGAAAGAAATAGACAGATCTGACTGAAAGTTGGTGTGTTTTCTTCCAAAAGATGATACTAACTAAAAATAACCTCGATACGCGCCAGGTGTGCAATTTCTCTGACTTTTCCCGGACTTTTCAAACGATCCTCTTACACAAATACTACTCTACAAATCAATCACTCATTTATGATTGAACATACACCCCGGGATGAGTTGTCATCATTTATATTACTGCCTACTTATTTGAGGGTTTGTGGTAAGCCTTTCCGTTAGAATACTTAACTTCAACATTTCTTACTAATCCATCAGAACTAACAATCCTAGAGGCGAATACTTTTGCAGTTGATGTCGTCATCTATGACTAGAAAAGTCACCTTCCAAAAATTCCTTACCTTGGTCTTCCATTTAGATCTTAATAGTACATTCAAGACGTATTTTTTCATCCAGTGGAGATGGTAAATCCTGTTATCAGCATCGAGGGTGTGAGAGCAAGATCTTCCACGTTGGAAGATAGTGCTGAAAAAGGTCTACTATTTATCACAGATTCGACTTCGATTAAGCAGTCCATAACTGCTCTAGAGATAAACCAACCAAAAAAAAAAAAAATTATATTAACAGAAAAGAATTTTTTTTCAAAAAATTTCAAAAATCCAGTTTTTAACAGAAAATTAAACTTCTTGGAAAAAAGTTACAAAAATCCACAATTATACACAGAAATTAAATTTTTCAATTTTTTGGAAAAAAATTGAAAAATCAACAGCTATTCACGAAAAATTAAATAGTTCATGACGGAAAATTAAATTTTTTGAAAAATAAATTAAAAAATGATTTTTCAAATATTAAATTTTTTGAAAAAAAAATTCAAAAATCCAGTTTTTCCAAAAATTAATTTTAAATTTTTGGCAATAAATGTCAAATATCTACAGCTATTTACAAAAATTAAAAAGTTATAGACAGAAAATTAAATTTTTTGAAAAAAATTCTAAAAACCACAGTTATTCACAGGAATTTTAAAATTTAAAAAAATAATTTCTAATATCCACAGCTAATAACACAAAATCAAATTTTTGAAAAAAATTCAAAAATTCATAGTTATTCACAGAAAAATGAATTTTTAAATATTTAATTTTCTAGTAAAAAAATATTCCTTAATTTGGGGGATCAGCCCCTCCAACCCATGCCCTGCGGACGCTCCTGATGCCTTACACTGTCCTTGAATATTGCATGATGGATCGGTAATCATAACTAAGTCATAAGTTATACCAAATAAATATTAATAAATTATAGTTCTTCCATTAAATAACAATGGTAGAATAGAAGAATTAATTCCTCTTGAAAAGTGTTGAATCATTAACGCAGAGCCTTATCCCATTTTTCAATTAAAAAACCTCATTTGTGATCTAAACAATTAATCATGGAGCGCCTTGTGAAATATTTTGTGGGAAAAATTCTTATATTATTATCTATGAGGGTTTGAACGACTGTTTGACCAATGTGACTAAAAATAATCACACGACTTGATGCCATATTTTACGTCTAGGAAGAATAATTACTGTCTATGCTAAATTAATATTTATTTATATCTACATGAGAAAAAAATATAATGAATGCTCGTAAACAAAAAATCTTGGAAAAAAATTTGAAAAATCCATTTCTGGAAAATTTAATTTTTGTAAAAAATCTTCAAAAATTCATAGGTATTGACAAAAGTTAAATTTTTTGAAAAAAAATCAAAATCCACAGCTGTACATACAAAATTATATTTTTTGGAAAAAATTCCAAGTTAAATTTTTTTGGAAAAAAATTGGAAAACATTAAAATTTTTAGAGAAAAATTACAGAAATCCATAGTTATCCCCAGAAATTTAAAAAAATTCGAAAAATTGGGAAACTTATATATTTTTGGGGAAAAAATTTCAAGTATTAAATTTTTTGCTTTGTTGCATTATCTGACCGAATGACCTTTTTTTAAGAAAATAAATCTTTCAAAAAAAAACAATTTTACATCTATTTTTGTGTAAATGTATTGCTACAGAACTTCCACCCTCCCCACTCCCTTGCAGACAGCACCTCTCCCGCCCCTCCCCACCCCCTTGCAGACGTTCCTGCAGTCTAAGCTCACTTTAAATATCCCTCTTTTGTTTAGCTAATTTGTCCTTTTGAGAAGAGTTATCGGGTCTGCTGCAAAAAACAATATGAATTGAATAGGAAATATCTACTATAAAATACGTAAAGGGGGGGGGGGGGGAATATACATATTTATTAATATATCAAATATACCATCTATTTAAATATCCCAATAATCATAATTTGACTATTGTAATAAAATTAGATACTCAATATTTTTAAATGCATTTTTATTGTCATTGGTTATTTAAATTTTTTAACAGACATTACAAGTTTTGTTGCAAATTCTTCTTATGTATGAGGATCGACTGCACCACCGTCTATAGAATCGACAATATCTATTTTGATCCCTGCAACTCGTTCCTAGAGAATAGTGATTTTGATTATAGGACATCTTGGATATGAATATGACTTAAATACCTCCAGTGCATTGATATGCCTTATTCAGTTTCTGAATATCCAATGATGTCATTCCAACTCTGTTTCCTAAGATACTTCCTCCAGCACGGGTGGCAGTCAAAGTGGGTCGTCCGTTTCTTGAGAAACTATAGTTTGGAGAGTAAATAAAGGAATTAGGTACCTTAGTTGTTTAATCAAATTAGAAATGCCCAGGGCGTCCCTAAGATTATTTTTTGGCTTGGTTTTTGTAATCTTTTTGAAAATATAATTCTGAAAATTAATATTTGTAGGTAAAAAATTTAAGAAAGTAAATTGCTTGCAAATTTTTTTTAATATATATACAGAAAAGGATTTTTTTTCAAAACTCCATAGTTTTTAACAGAAAATTAAATTTCTTGGAAAAAAAATTACCACTATTCACGAAAAATGAAATAGTTAATGACAGTTAATATTTTTTTTTCCAAAAAAATTAAAAAATGAATTTTCAAATATCAATTTTTTTGAAAAAAAATTCAAAAATCCACAGTTATTCTAAAAATTAAATTTTTAAATTTTTTGGAAAAAAATTTCAATAATTAATTTAAATTTTTTGGCAATAAATTTCAAATATCCACAGCTATTTACGAAAAATTAAATAGTTATTGACAGAAAATTAAATTTTTTCAAAAAAAATTACAAAAATCCACACTTATTCACAGAAATTAAATTTTTTAAATTTTTTGGAAAAAAATTTCAAATATCCAGCTAGTCAAGAAAAACTAAATAGTTAATGACAAAAATTAATTTTTTTGGAAAAAAAAATTAATTTTCAAATAGTAAATTATTTGAAAAAAATTTCAAAATTCCACAGTTATTCCGAAAATTAACGCAAAATTAAATTTTAAAATTCATAGTTATTAACAGAAAATTTAATTTTTTGGAAAAAAGTTCAAAAATGAATTTTCAAATATTTAATTTTCTAGTAAAAAGCAAAATTCCTTAATTTGGGGGATCAGCCCCTTTAGCCCATGCCCTGTGGACGCTCTTGATGCCTTACGCTGTCCTTGAATATTGCATGATGGATCGGTAATCATAATTAAGTCCTAAAGTTGTGGATGTCATTCCATTGTAGCAATTAGAGTAGGGTGCAAGCCTTCTAAAGTTACAAAGTGCTATACTTTCTCCAGATGCACGAGCTCGAGCAAATTGATAATATCGGTTAATTGTTGGAATGATATTATTCCAGCTCACTAGAATAAATCGATCCCTATCTGGGCGATTTTGTTCATGTAGAAAACCAAGTGCATGAAGTAACTCATGAATAATTGTGCCTTGACCCTGAAATACAATAATAAATAATGAATATAAGGAGTTTTAATTTCGTGAGCAACATATATTTGGACCAAAGAAGGGCAACTGACGTCCTGGGAGCTGCACACGAACCTCGTCCTCACTCAGTGGGGCCACCAAATAGATCAATAATAATTATTAAAAAAAAACCAAAAACCTTCAAATTATACTGTTGACCGATAGAGGGCGCCATACACAAACACTAGCAGAGACAAAGAGAGAAAAATTGAGCGAGAAAATCCCACTTTTCAGGCCAAACCACAGGTACATTGGGTTCAATTAATGTGTAAAAAAAATCAAATATAAAAATTTTTGAAAAAAAAAATTGAAATGTTAATTTTTTCGAAAAAAAAACTCCAAAAATTCATAGCTTTTTATAAAAAATTAATTTTTTTAACATCAAATTTATTAAATACATTTTTTTGAAAAAAAATTAATTGTTTTAACATGAAATTTATTAAATACATTTTTTGGAAAAAAAATTACAAATACTACATTTTTTGTGAAAGGATTTCAAAAATCTATAGCTGTTCACAGAAAATTAAATTTTAAATTTTTTGAAAATAAAATCTATTAAAAAGTAAAAATTCTTTTATTTGGGTGAGCCCCTCCAACCTACCTCCTGGGGATACCCCTGTTTCTTTTCTTAGCGAAATATTAGACTATACTAAACAGGATAAAATGTAATAAAGATATGAGACGAAACAAAACGAAACGCACACTATTGGTACACATTAACAAATGTTGTACTACTTACCATGCAGCCTCTTCTAGATAAATTCACAACAAGTGTCGCTCTATTTTGATTAAATCCTAATGCCGACGCAAAACAACCATCCCTATCATTTCTAAATTGAACAAAGTTCCTTTGACTGCTTCGAGGTACAAATCTAACACAAGACCGTGCTTGAATTGTATTCATCGCTCTTTGAATCAAGGACCTTTCGTTGGATGTAAAACTTGGCCCGAATGTAAAGGGTACTTGCTTATTTGGCCAGAGATTGTTGCTCCCAAAAACAAAATTTCTGGACATCATTTCAGCCTTATTGTGCTTGTCAAGCATAATTTTGCAGCCATCTTTGAAATTGAAAAAAAAAAACAATATTAATTTGTATACACATTATCAAACCTTTCGAATTCAAACCTTCAGCCTGGTAAGGCGGAATGAGGATGGAAGCAAGTCAGGAGTAAAAGATATGTAATCATATTTCTTGTTCTATCTTAAATGAGAAATATCTGAGTATTTATAGGATTATATCCTCTCCTAAAGGTAACAGATGTATTAAAGACTCTTAAAACATAGGTATAAATTATCACAGACGAGCAATACACTAAATTCTTACATTCAATTAAGGATTTTTTAACAAATGAAAGAAATTTGCTCATTTAAAATAAAGCAAAATGCAAATTTCAAAATTAATTTTTATAATTAGTAAATAACACAAGGTGTATATGTACCTTTTGAGCAACAAAATGAATCAATCAGGACTGTGGGAAGCTCTTTAATAGTGTTCTGCATTCTTTCGTCGAATGCCCTTTTGTGACAATACTTGAAGAGTCTTTGAAGATGTATTTGACAGAGCACAACATTAGGGAACTTATAGCCACAATTATATTTGGGGTTTCATGGCCGCCTAAAGGATTATATTTTACTTGGATTTTGGAATTTTTGGGGAAAAAATTCCAAAAATCTATAGTTATTCACAGAAATTATCAAAAATACATAGCTACTCAGGGGAAATTTAATTTTTTCGAAATTTTTTTCAAAATCAATAAGCTATTCACAGAAAATGAAATTTTTGTAAAAAAAAAATGCAAAAATACATAGCTACTCAAAGAAAATTTAACTTTTTCGAATTTTTTTTCAAAAATCAATAGTTATTCACAGAAAATGAAATTTTTTGTTAAAAAAAAGTGAAAATGTAATTTTTGGAAAAAAAATTCAAAAATCCACGGCTATTCGCAAAAATTTGAAATATTTTGGGAAAACATTTCAAGAATTAGATTTCAAATATTAAATTTTTTGGAAAAGGTCAATCCTTCTTTCTTTATATGTGAGGCGATAATATAAAAGCATGCTGGGATTTTTGTTATGAAACCGAGAAAAACGCATTATAAGTTTTTGACTTCAATGAAAAACGGAAGAGGATTATTTAATGAGTCAAATACAATATTAAACCACTGAAAGTTGTCCAGCAAGTTATTAATATGATTGATATTTGTTTCAATTTTTATATGAACACAAGTTCAGTCAATTTGATCGTCCGGTATTTAAACTTTAAATCAAATGTTGATATCATCAATATAATCAATTTCAGTTGGTGAGGCCAGTTCTTAAGCAGCTAATCCCTGATTTCTTTTTGTTATTCACGTCTTGACGCTTTTATGATCATTGATAGTAAATAACCGATTTTTATGATGTTCAGTAATCCTTAAAAACCGCTCCTAATACCTTTATCACTAATTTTAATTAATAAAAGTTATAGTACTCAGATCAACGGATACGTTTATCATACTGTCGTAATATTGAGAAAAAGTATCCCAGCTTGCTTTTATGTTATCGCCACAAATATGATCTTTTTATAATAAAGTATTCTTCATTGTAGTCTTTTACATTTTTACAAAATTATATCAAACGCCAGGCCTCCAATTAACAGAAAGGCCTGTGGCAAGTTCCCACTCTCAAAACCGCCATGGATATACGTCTCACTCTCAAAACCGGTATGGAAATACGTCTAATTTTTGATATGTATGAGTTTTGGAATCCAGAATTTGAGCAGTCTGGCAATGTTTTGGCTCAAAAACTTTATGAGGGCATTCGCAAAAGGTATAATCAATAGTTTGGTCCTTGATGACTTGAATTTAATTATATATTCAAGTATAAGGTAATTTCACTTTATAATTTAGTCAAGAATAGCTCTTTCATAATTCGTATCTAGATAGGTCTTATTACACTCGTATTCTTGAATATGAATCATCCCAAAAGATTCATAGTTTCATGTTTCTCAATTATTAACAGATGTAACTCTTTATATCAAATGCATATATGATATTAATACACCATTCAATCTAGGATTAAGTGATATATACAGAATGTATTTACGTATAATTGAGATTGATTTGAAAAGGATAATTTAAGGTAAGATAAAGCAACATCATAACTCATAAGTCAATATCAAATAATGACTGTACTACGCAATAAAATAAGAACAAACTAACAAAACGATCAATCCTGCAATATGACAAAAAGATCAATTTTATTGTCAAAAACCCCTACTTAAATCCGATCACAATCATTCTGTTCAAGCACACTTTTCTTCGCGACGAGTAATTGTTACCGGCAAAGTATGGAAATCCGGCAAACTATATAAAAACGACATTTTATACATTACTCAAGTATTAAGTAAAATGCCGGCCTCACATGTCGACAAAGTATAAAATACATTTAAGTTACAGACTATAAATAACAGTACAATACAAAAATGCGTAGTTATTGTGCATTGAGCGCGTGGACTTATTTCCCGTAATCAATAATATATTTCGATTACATAGTCATCGAGCTGATATGAACTAAAACATTTGAATTGGACAAAAGGTGATTTCTTTCAAATATCATATTAATTGCCCTAAACCTTCAGATTTAAATATATTCGAAGATGCAAGAAGGGGAATTACCGCACAAATTGAGGTTTCTTGTGTTTGGTGTATCAGAAAAATAAGACAAAGAAACCAGATAATTGCAAAAATAAGACAACTCCCCCGTCCTGTTTATATGGAACTTGTGCAATATATTTATTCTCATTATTTATATAAAAATATTCCATCTACATTTTCCCCCATAGTTTCTAGTGCCCGTATATTGGAAGACAGTGTAGTGCTAAAGATAGTATTTCTCTTTCTAAAATTAGATACCAAATGTTAATTGATGAAGTGAAAAAGATAAGGCAGGCATTAGGAAAACACCAAGACTATAGTGGCTTCTTAAACATTATAAAGTAATGATAGTCGGGCATAAGACCAAATTAATATATCCTTTGAAAGAAAATTCGAGTAATATTCTGTTTTATATCTGAGACTCTGAGTTATTTTTCATTCTGGATAAGACCCATTTGGCTATCGGTGGAAGAGACAGAATGTTGAAGGAACTTGCTGTCTCAAAAATACAAGAACATTACACGTTATGATGTTAAACTATTTCTTCAACTATGTGAGGCCTACCAGACAAAAAAGGTGCCCAAAGGTTTGCCAAGGATTTGCCAAATGTATGTGCAATACAAAATACCAATAATAATAGGTGCCTTTGCACAAAAAAAAAAGTTAATTGCAATTCAGAATATCAATACTTAGGAAAAGAATAAAAAAATTCGTTCATTATATAGTTTACCTGACACCTCAGACATTAAATAGGTATTCTATATAATGCCTAGTTATACATATTGCCAGTAACATATGCACTATCAACTTAGATTTTTTGAGGAAAAAATTGTAGAAATTTTTTTTGGTAGCTACCTCTTCTGTACTTGTCTTGTTGTCAACTGGTAATTATTATATAGAGAATATTTATTCATTATTTGACATTGCATTGACAACCTTATCAAAAGAAGTATCAATGACAGAGTATAAAATTACACAAATTATAAACGAAGGCTCTTGATTGATTCATGAATAAAATCCAAATCCTTTCTAACACCTTTTTTGAGTCCATAATACATACAGTTGGCTCCTTAAATAATACAAGAGTCAACTTATGAAAATTCATGAAAACATATGAAAATTCATGAAAACATATGAAAGGGAAAAACAGTACATCTTTGTACTGTTTTCAAAATATCCATTTTGAGGTACATCTAAACACGTCACTAAATTATTTGACGTATACAAATTTATCTTCCCTTTCCAAAATTAACCTTCTGAATTCAATTAAAACTCTGAATTTACAGAATGGAATATGGTTTGCAGACAAAACTATTGAGAAAAGAGAGGCATATTATCTTTCAGAGTCTAGAACCATTTTATATGGGTTGGCCAATCACAAAAGAGACACACAAGTAATAAAGAAATCACTAATGAAATCTCCATAGCTCATGGACAGCACGCTTGGGAGTTATTCTCTTCAACTTGATGTGTGTACGTTCGCACCCAGTGATTCCTAGAGAAAGAAATATACTATATGTATATGGATTTCACCCAAAGATTCCTAGGTCAGAATAGGGTAATTGTTATACGATAATGTTTACTTATATTTAATCAGTTCAATCAGGGGTGAGGCTTTAAGTGTCCAAATTATATAATTATCCATATAGGCCATAGATCACAAATTATACCTTATAAATTTAATTAATCTAAATATGATTGAGATGAGTTATTTCTGTTTGATATACATTAAAGACACTGATCTATGAAATAGTTTTCTTAGAGTAGGAGACGTAGCAGAGTTGGCTTAAGAAGAAAATGTTTCAAGAACATCAATACATGAGCAGTGGATGGAGGATAAGAACTTTTCCCGTTGCTCACTTGGGCTTTCAGTCGATTATACTGTCGTTATATTTATTATTATTAATAACTATGTAGAAATATACGATGATTCCGTATAAGATCTGGGGAATTTATTAAGGCTCTGAGCTCATTGGATCTGAGCCCCTTGGACTGAGAGAGAGTTCAATAAATCTGTACATAAA
>NW_027296064.1:0-785 GCF_016086655.4 Lepeophtheirus salmonis | reverse complement strand
TTATTTGATATCCGTGGAAATAAGATATGTGAGGATATGGAGTTTATATTGATACATTATTCTACACAAGGAGAATACAGAATGACTTTCATATTAATATATTATGATACACAAAATACACATGGAACATTTATAAACAGGTCACTAAACCTGTAAGTTATGAAGATGTCAAACACCTAATATATCAAAGCTTGTACAAATGAATTTTAGTATTTCCTCTTGAGCCTATTTGCTTCTAAAAATATCTAATCTGGCAGTAATATGGATTTAATTATAACTTATTGTAAATGATCCCAGTCAAAGCCCTCGTTTCAAAACAAGTTGTCAAATCTAAATTTGAACATAGAAACCGGGCACATTCACTCGAAACATTGTCCATTTTAAGACGAATTGCAGCAGCATAGACGGGAATGATTTTTTCTCCAGGAACATTAAGACAGCCTGTGTATGCATATTCTATAAGTTTTTCAAGGGCATATTTATCAAATCCTCCGTTTAATTTATAGATAATTCCATGGCCTGCCTCTTTGACCGTGGGCTGATCTTCTTTTGCAGTGAATAACTCAAAGAGATATGGGGAAACAGCAGCAAGAACTGCTCTATGAGATGGGAAATCCTGTTTCCCAACCTGAAGGGTTACATCGCAAAAGTGTTTGTTTTTCCTCATTTGATTCAAAGCCGATAAAGTAGAGTCGTGAACATTATCATCCGTCCAAATTAAGTTAGGAATGACAGACAGCTCCAATAGGGCATCATCCTCCTCAGAGACCATCTTGGAATGATCA